>NC_092257.1:22007912-22012912 GCF_036320965.1 Panulirus ornatus | reverse complement strand
TGTGTGGGGTGTTGACCGTGCTGGTATGTGTGGGGTGTTGACCGTGCTGGTGTGTGTGGGGTGTTGACCGTGCTGGTGTGTGTGGGGTGTTGACCGTGCTGGTGTGTGTGGGGTGTTGACCGTGCTGGTATGTGTGGGGGTGTTGACCGTGCTGGGGTGTGGGGTGTTGACCGTGCTGGTGTGTGTGGGGTGTTGACCGTGCTGGGGTGTGGGGTGTTGACCGTGCTGGTTGTGGCGTGGGGTGTTTGACCGTGCTGGTGTGTGTGGGGTGTTGACCGTGCTGGTGTGTGTGGGGTGTTGACCGTGCTGGGTGTGTGGGGTGTTGACCGTGCTGGTGTGTGTGGGGTGTTGACCGTGCTGGTGTGTGTGGGGTGTTGACCGTGCTGGGGTGTGTGGGGTGTTGACCGTGCTGGTGTGTGTGGGGTGTTGACCGTGCTGGGTATGGGTGTTGGGTGGTGTTGGACCGTTTCTGGTGTGTGTGGTGGTGTTGACCGTGCTGGGTGTGTGGGGTGTTGACCGTGCTGGTGTGGTGGGGTGTTGACCGTGCTGGAGTGTGGGGTGTTGACCGTGCTGGTGTGTGTGGGGTTTGACCGTGCTGGTATGTGTGGGGTGTTGACCGTGCTGGTGTGTGTGGGGTGTGTGACCGTGCTGGTGTGTGTGGGTGTTGACCGTGCTTGGTGTGTGGGTGTTGACCGTGCTGGTGTGTGTGGGGGTGTTGACCGTGCTGGTGTGTGTGGGGTGTTGACTGTGCTGGTGTGTGTGGGGTGTTGACCGTGCTGGTGTGTGTGGGTGTTGACCGTGCTGGTGTGTGGGGTGTTGACCGTGCTGGGGTGTGTGGGGTGTTGACCGTGCTGGGTGTGTGTGGGGTGTTGACCGTGCTGGGGTGTGTGGGGTGTTGACCGTGCTGGTGTGTGTGGGGTGTTGACCGTGCTGGTGTGTGTGGGGTGTTGACCGTGCTGGTGTGTGTGGGGTGTTGACCGTGCTGGTGTGTGTGGGGTGTTGACGTGCTGGTGTGTGTGGGGTGTTGACCGTGCTGGGTGTGTGGGGTGTTGACCGTGCTGGTGTGTGTGGGGTGTTGACCGTGCTGGTGTGTGTGGGGTGTTGACCGTGCTGGGGTGTGTGGGGTGTTGACCGTGCTGGGGTGTGTGGGGTGTTGACCGTGCTGGTGTGTGTGGGGTGTTGACCGTGCTGGTGTGTGGGGGGTGTTGACCGTGCTGGGGTGTGTGGGTGTTGACCGTGCTGGGGTGTGGGTGTTGACCGTGCTGTGTGTGTGGGGTGTTGACCGTGCTGGTGTGTGTGGGGTGTTGACCGTGCTGGTATTGTGGGGTGTTGACCGTGCTGGTGTGTGTGGGGTGTTGACCGTGCTGGGGGTGTGGGGGTGTTGACCGTGCTGGTGTGTGTGGGTGTTGACCGTGCTGGGTGTGTGGGGTGTTGACCGTGCTGGATGTGTGGGGTGTTGACCGTGCTGGTGTGTGGGGTGTTGACCGTGCTGGTGTGTGTGGGGTGTTGACCGTGCTGGTGTGTGTGGGGTGTTGACCGTGCTGGGTGTGTTGGGGTGTTGACCGTGCTGGTGTGGTGGGTGTTGACCGTGCTGGTGTGTGTGGGGTGTTGACCGTGCTGGTGTGTGTGGGGTGTTGACCGTGCTGGGGTGTGTGGTGGTGTTGACCGTGCTGGGTGTGTGGGGTGTTGACCGTGCTGGTGTGTGTGGGGTGTTGACCGTGCTGGTGTGTGTGGGGTGTTGACCGTGCTGGTGTGTGTGGGGTGTTGACCGTGCTGGTGTGTGGGGTGTTGACCGTGCTGGTGTGTGTGGGGTGTTGACCGTGCTGGTGTGTGTGGGGTGTTGACCGTGCTGGGGTGTGTAGGGTGTTGACCGTGCTGGTGTGTGTGGGGTGTTGACCGTGCTGGGGTGTGTGGGTGTTGACCGTGCTGGTGTGTGTGGGGTGTTGACCGTGCTGGTGTGTGTGGGGTGTTGACCGTGCTGGTGTGTGTGGGGTGTTGACCGTGCTGGGGGGGTGTGGGGTGTTGACCATGCTGGGGGTGTGTGGGGTGTTGACCATGCTGGGGTGTGTGGGGTGTTGACCGTGCTGGTGTGTGTGGGGTGTTGACCATGCTGGGGTGTGTGGGGTGTTGACCGTGCTGGTGTGTGTGGGGTGTTGACCGTGCTGGGGGGTGTGGGGTGTTGACCGTGCTGGGGTGTGTGGGGTGTTGACCGTGCTGGGGTGTGTGGGGTGTTGACCATGCTGGGGTGTGTGGGGTGTTGACCATGCTGGGGTGTGTGGGGTGTTGACCGTGCTGGGGTGTGTGGGGTGTTGACCGTGCTGGTGTGTGTGGGGTGTTGACCATGCTGGGGGTGTGTGGGGTGTTGACCATGCTGGGGTGTGTGGGGTGTTGACCGTGCTGGTGTGTGTGGGGTGTTGACCATGCTGGGGTGTGTGGGGTGTTGACCATGCTGGGGTGTGTGGGGTGTTGACCATGCTGGGGTATGTCATTGCCTGTAGCAAGCCACGCCCCTCACCCCTGTGATGGTGGTGTCTCGTCGTCAGGGGGGGAAAGGGTATACTGCCACGATCACCCAGGCCTCTCTCTCTCTCTCTCTCTCTCTCTCTCTCTCTCTCTCTCTCTCTCTCTCTCTCTCTCTCTCTCTCTCTCTCTCTCCCAGACGGGGGGAGCGTCCCCTGGGAGGGCTGGCTGTCTGTTCCTCCACTGTTCGCCGTTTCAAGTGTTCTCCCTCCTCCCTGGTCCTCCTCCTCCTCCCTGGTCCTCCTCCTCCTCCCTGGTCCTCCTCCTCCCTGGTCCTCCTCCTCCTCCCTGGTCCTCCTCCTCCTCCTCCTCCCTGGTCCTCCTCCTCCTCCTCCCTGGTCCTCCTCCTCCCTGGTCCTCCTCCTCCCTGGTCCTCCTCCTCCTCCTCCTCCCTGGTCCTCCTCCTCCCTGGTCCTCCTCCTCCCTGGTCCTCCTCCTCCCTGGTCCTCCTCCCTGGTCCTCCTCCTCCTCCTCCCTGGTCCTCCTCCTCCCTGGTCCTCCTCCTCCCTGGTCCTCCTCCTCCTCCTCCCTGGTCCTCCTCCTCCTCCCTGGTCCTCCTCCTCCTCCTCCCTGGTCCTCCTCCTCCCTGGTCCTCCTCCTCCTCCTCCCTGGTCCTCCTCCTCCCTGGTCCTCCTCCTCCTCCCTGGTCCTCCTCCTCCTCCTCCCTGGTCCTCCTCCTCCCTGGTCCTCTTCCTCCTCCTCCCTGGTCCTCCTCCTCCCTGGTCCTCCTCCTCCTCCTCCTTGGTCCTCCTCCTCCCTGGTCCTCCTCCTCCTCCTCCCTGCTCCTCCTCCTCCTCCTCCCTGGTCCTCCTCCTCCCTGGTCCTCCTCCTCCCTGGTCCTCCTCCTCCCTGGTCCTCCTCCTCCCTGCTCCTCCTCCTCCTCCTCCCTGGTCCTCCTCCTCCCTGGTCCTCCTCCTCCCTGGTCCTCCTCCTCCCTGCTCCTCCTCCTCCTCCTCCCTGGTCCTCCTCCTCCCTGGTCCTCCTCCTCCCTGGTCCTCCTCCTCCCTGGTCCTCCTCCTCCCTGCTCCTCCTCCTCCTCCTCCCTGGTCCTCCTCCTCCCTGGTCCTCCCTCCTCCTCCTCCTCCTCCTCCCTGGTCCTCCTCCTCCCTGGTCCTCCCTGCTCCTCCTCCTCCTCCTCCCTGGTCCTCCTCCTCCCTGGTCCTCCTCCTCCTCCTCCCTGGTCCTCCTCCTCCTCCCTGGTCCTCCTCCTCCTCCTCCCTGGTCCTCCTCCTCCCTGGTCCTCCTCCTCCTCCTCCCTGGTCCTCCTCCTCCCTGGTCCTCCTCCTCCTCCCTGGTCCTCCTCCTCCTCCTCCCTGGTCCTCCTCCTCCCTGGTCCTCTTCCTCCTCCTCCCTGGTCCTCCTTCTCCCTGGTCCTCCTCCTCCTCCTCCTTGGTCCTCCTCCTCCCTGGTCCTCCTCCTCCTCCTCCCTGCTCCTCCTCCTCCTCCTCCCTGGTCCTCCTCCTCCCTGGTCCTCCTCCTCCCTGGTCCTCCTCCTCCCTGGTCCTCCTCCTCCCTGCTCCTCCTCCTCCCTGCTCCTCCTCCTCCTCCTCCCTGGTCCTCCTCCTCCCTGGTCCTCCTCCTCCCTGGTCCTCCTCCTCCCTGGTCCTCCTCCTCCCTGCTCCTCCTCCTCCTCCTCCCTGGTCCTCCTCCTCCCTGGTCCTCCCTGCTCCTCCTCCTCCTCCTCCCTGGTCCTCCTCCTCCCTGGTCCTCCCTGCTCCTCCTCCTCCTCCTCCCTGGTCCTCCTCCTCGAGCGTCTTCGTGTTTGGCCTCGTCTGTTTCGCAAGACTGACAGTGGAACCCACACACTGGGCTCCTCTGTGTACCTGTGTGTGTGTGTGTGTGTGTGTTAGAGAGAGAGAGAGAGAGAGAGAGAGAGAGAGAGAGAGAGAGAGAGAGAGAGAGAGAGAGAGAGAGAGAGAGGCGCTAAAGGGGTGGGGTTTAAGGGAAAGGTATGAAGAGAAAGAAAGAAAGAAAGAAAGAGAATCGAGAGGAGGTCTTGATGGAGGGAAGGGAGGGGGGGAAGGGGTGGTATGGAGGGAGTGAGGGAGGGTAGGGGGATGATCATCCCCCTACCCTCCCTCCCTCACTCCCTCCATGAGCTGGTGGAAGCCTTACTGTATATAAACCTGTGATGACCGGGATTTATATATATAAACTATATACATCCCACACCACCTGGCCTGCTGGGGGAGGGGGTGGTGGAGGGAAAAGCTTGAGGGATGGGAGGGGAAGGTTTGATGGGTGGAAGGGAAAGCTTGAAGGGTAGAGGTTTAAAGCTTGATGGGTAGAAGGGAAAGCTTGATTGGTGGAAGGGTAAAGCTTGATGTTGGAAAGGAAAGCTTGATGGATAGAGTGTAAAGCTTGATGGTGGAAGGGAAAGCTTGATTTTAAAGTGTAAAGCTTGATGGGTGGAAGGGAAAGCTTGATGTTTAGAGTGTAAAGCTTGATGGGTGGAAGGGAAAGCTTGATTGGTGGAAGGG
>NC_092257.1:21995412-22002912 GCF_036320965.1 Panulirus ornatus | reverse complement strand
CACATTATTACATTTGTGGTGCTTCCCCGCCCGACCTCCACCCACCCACCCAACCCCTGCTCACGCTCCCTCACTGCTGCCTGTATGATGACGACCACCCCCTCCTCCCTCACTGCTGCCTGTATGATGACGACCTTCCCCTCCTCCTTCACTGCTGCCTGTATGATGACGACCCTCCTCACTGCTGCCTGTATGATGACGACCTTCCCCTCACTGCTGCCTGTATGATGACGACCCCCTTCACTGCTGCCTGTATGATGACGACCTTCCCCTCACTGCTGCCTGTATGATGACGACCCCCTTCACTGCTGCCTGTATGATGACGACCCCCCCCTCACTGCTGCATGTATGATGACGACCACCCTCACTGCTGCCTGTATGATGACGACCACCCTCACTGCTGCCTGAATGATGACGACCTCCCTCACTGCTGCCTCTATGATGACAACCCCTGGTGCCTGTATGACGACGACCCACCTGCTGCCTGTATAATGACGACCCCCCTACTGCCTGTATGATGACGACCCCCTGTTGCCTGTATGATGACGACCCTTGCTGCCTGTATGTTGACGACCCCTCTGCTGCCTGTATATTGACCACCCCCCTGCTGCCTGTATGATGACAACCCCTGCTGCCTGTATGATGACGACCCCTGCTGCCTGTATGATGACGACCCTCTCTGCTGCTTGTATGAAGACGACCTCCTGCTGCCTTTATGTTGACGACCCTGCTGCCTATATGACGACTCTTGCTGCCTGTATGATGACGACCCCCCCTGCTGCCTGTATGTTGACGACCCTGCTGTCTATATGACGACTCTTGCTGCCTGTATGATGACGACCCCTACTGCCTGTATGACGACCCTTGCTGCCTGTATGATGACGACCCCCTGCTGCCTGTATGATGACTACCTCTGCTGCCTGTATGATGACGACCCTCTCACTGCTGCCTGTATGAAGACGACCCCTGCTGCCTTTATGTTGACGACCCTGTTGCCTGTATGACGAGTTTCTGCCTGTATGTTGACGACCCCCCTGCTGCCTGTATGTTGACGACCCTGCTGTCTATATGACGACCCTTGCTGCCTGTATGTTGACGACCCCCCTTCTGCCTGTATGTTGACGACCCTGCTGTCTATATGACGACCCCCTGCTGCCTGTAGGTTGACGAACCTGCTGTCTATATGACGACCCTTGCTGCCTGTATGTTGACGACCCCCCTGCTGCCTGTATGTTGACGACCCTGCTGTCTATATGACGACCCCCTGCTGCCTGTATGTTGACGACCCCCCTGCTGCCTGTATGTTGACGACCCTGCTGTCTATATGACGACCCTTGCTGCCTGTATGATGACGACCCCCTGCTGCCTGTATGATGACGACCCCATCTGCCTGTATGTTGACGACCCTGCTGTCTATATGACGACCCTTGCTGCCTGTATGATGACGACCCCCTGCTGCCTGTATGATGACGATCCCCATCTGCCTGTATGTTGACGACCGCCTGCTGCCTGTATGATGACGACTCCCCTGCTGCCTGTATGATGACGACCCCTGCTGCCTGTATGATGACGACCCTGCTGCCTATATGACGACTTTTGCTGCCTGTATGATTACGACCCCTACTGCCTGTATGACATCCCTGCTGCCTGTATGACACCCCTGCTGCCTGTATGACACCCTTGCTGCCTGTATGACACCCCTGCTGCCTGTATGACGACCCCTGCTGCCTGTATGATGACGACCCCTGCTGTCTGTATGACACCCATGCCGCCTGTATGACGACCCTTGCTGCCTGTATGATGACGACCCCTGCTGCCTGTATGACGACCCCTGCTGACTGTATGACGACCCCTGCTGCCTGTATGACGACCCCTGCTGCCTGTATGACACCCCTGCTGCCTGTCTGACGACCCTTGCTTCCTGTATGACACCCCTCGTGCCTGTATGACACCCCTGCTGCCTGTATGATGACGACCCCTGCTGCCTGTATGATGACGACCCATGCTGTCTGTATGACACCCTTGCTGCCTGTATGATGACGACCCCTGCTGCCTGTATGACACCCTTGCTGCCTGTATGACACCCCTGCTGCCTGTCTGACGACCCTTGCTGCCTGTATGACACCCCTGCAGCCTGTATGACACCCCTGCTGCCTGTATGACACCATCTGCTGAGCCTCAGTTCCCTTCGTGAAGCAATATAAGGTTGGCAGGTCCCGGGCATTATACATTGTGTCAGGGTTGAGCTACGTTCTGCTGCCACCAACACTATCTTTGGGGTCTTTGTTTGGTCTCTAATGCTGCTCTGGTCTCTAATGCTGCTCTAGTCTCTAATGCTGCTCTGGTCCATAATGCTGCTCTGGTCTTTAATGCTGCTCTGGTATGTAATGCTGCTCTGGTCTCTAATGCTGCTCTGGTCCATAATGCTGCTCTGGTCTCTAATGCTGCTCTGGTCTCTAATGCTGCTCTGGTCTATAATGCTGCTCTGGTCTCTAATGCTGCTCTGATCCATAATGCTGCTCTGGTCCATAATGCTGCTGTGGTCTCTAATGTTGCTCTGGTCCATAATGCTGCCCTGGTCTCTATAATGCTGCTCTGGTCCATAGTGCTGCCCTGGTCTCTAATGTTGCTCTGGTCCATAATGCTGCTCTGGTCCATAATGCTGCTCTGGTCCATATTGCTGCTCTGGTCTCTAATGTTGCTCTGGTCCATAATGCTGCTCTGGTCCATAATGCTGCTCTGGTCCATAATGCTGCTCTGGTCCATAATGCTGCCCTGGTCTCTATAATGTTGCTCTGGTCCATAATTGTGCTGTGGTCAATAATGCTTCTCTGGTCCATAATGCTGCTCTGGTCCATAATGCTGCTCTGGTCTCTAATGCTGCTCTGGTGTGTAATGCTGCTCTGGTCCATAATGCTGCTCTGGTCCATAATGTTGCTCTGGTCCATAATGCTGCTCTGGTCTCTAATGTTGCTTTGGTCCATAATGCTGATCTGGTCCATAATGCTGCCCTGGTCTCTAATGTTGTTCTGGTCCATAATGCTGCTCTTGTCCATAATGCTGCTCTTGTCCATAATGCTGCTCTGGTCCATAATGCTGCTCTGGTCTCTAATGCTGCTCTGGTCTCTAATGTTGCTCTGGTCCATAATGCTGCTCTTGTCCATAATGCTGCTCTGGTCTCTAATGCTGCTCTGGTTCATAATGCTGCTCTGGTCTCTAATGCTGCTCTGGTATGTAATGCTTCTCTTGTCCATAATGCTGCTCTGGTCTCTAATGATGCTCTGGTATGTAATGCTGCTCCGGTCTCTAATGCTGCTCTGGTCTCTAATGTTGCTCTGGTATGTAATGCTGCTCTGGTCTCTAATGCTGCTCTGGTCCATAATGCTGCTCTGGTCCATAATGCTGCTGTGGTCCATAATGCTGCTCTGGTCCATAATGCTGCTCTGGTCTCTAATGCTGCTCTGGTCCATAATGCTGCTCTGGTCCATAATGCTGCTCTGGTCTCTAATGCTGCTCTGGTCCATAATGCTGCTCTGGTCCATAATGCTGCCCTGGTCCATAATGCTGCTCTGGTCCATAATGCTGCTCTGGTCTCTAAGCTGCTCTGGTCCATAATGTTGCTCTGGTCCATAATGCTGCCCTGGTCCATAATGCTGCTCTGGTCTCTAATACTGCTCTGGTCTCTAATGCTGCCCTGGTCTCTAATGCCTCCACATTGACCTATAGGTTTCAGTTTTCATCTCGTGTAGCCTCGGGTTCAGCCAGGGTAGACCATTTTGATGTCTTGACCATTATTTTAGGTCCTGGCTCTACCCTTTTTGAGGTCACTGTCAACACACTATCATGTGCTTGGTGCCCGTCCGTGCGTATTGCTGCCCGTCCGTGCGTATTGCTGCCCGTCCGTGCGTATTGCTGGTAAGCCCAGAGCCTGGCGTACGTGCGTCCGTGCGTCCCGGCACGCAGCGTAGATAAGGACCTCCTCTCGCTGTTATCTGTGGATTGAAGTGAAAATTTAAGCAATGTTTTCCGTAATTATTAAATACGTTGTATGTGACGCTACACTCGATATAAGAATATATATATATATATATATATATATATATATATATATATATATATATATATATATTTTTTTTTTTTTTTTTTTTTTTTTTTTTGCTTTGTCGCTGTCTCCCGCGTTTGCGAGGTAGCGCAAGGAAACAGACGAAAGAAATGGCCCAACCCACCCCCATACACATGTACATACACACGTCCACACACGCAAATATACATACCTACACAGCTTTCCATGGTTTACCCCAGACGCTTCACATGCCCTGATTCAATCCACTGACAGCACGTCAACCCCGGTATACCACATCGCTCCAATTCACTCTATTCCTTGCCCTCCTTTCACCCTCCTGCATGTTCAGGCCCCGATCACACAAAATCTTTTTCACTCCATCTTTCCACCTCCAATTTGGTCTCCCTCTTCTCCTCGTTCCCTCCACCTCCGACACATATATCCTCTTGGTCAATCTTTCCTCACTCATTCTCTCCATGTGCCCAAACCATTTCAAAACACCCTCTTCTGCTCTCTCAACCACGCTCTTTTTATTTCCACACATCTCTCTTACCCTTACGTTACTTACTCGATCAAACCACCTCACACCACACATTGTCCTCAAACATCTCATTTCCAGCACATCCATCCTCCTGCGCACAACTCTATCCATAGCCCACGCCTCGCAACCATACAACATTGTTGGAACCACTATTCCTTCAAACATACCCATTTTTGCTTTCCGCGTGTCGATATATATATATATATATATATATATATATATATATATATATATATATATATATATATATATATATATATATATACATACATACATACATACATGTTACTTAATAACAGTGAGAGATCACCACAAAAGCACTTTTATTTATTTATTTATTTATTTATTTATTTTGGTCATGAATTTCCTATTTTAGCCAATTTGAGTAAACAGCAGAGGTCTCCCCCAGTACACACATGATGACAAATTTTGTGACCAAGATTTTGAGTCCGACTGTTACTAGATGTTATGAAGACACACACACACACACACACACCTGACTGTGACCCCAACAAGGTCATTAGCCTGTGACGTCAGCTTGATAATGACCTGGATGATCCTTGACACAGAGGAATGACTCAAGTTTGTAATGAGGAAGACGTGGTGCATGAGGTGGTAGACGGGCTCCCTCCCTCCCTCCCTCCCTCTAGACCACCTGTCCCTTCCTCCCTCCCTCCCTCCCTCTAGATCACCTGTCCCTTCCTCCCTCCCTCCCTCTAGATCACCTGTCCCTTCCTCCCTCCCTCCCTCTAGACCACCTGTCCCTTCCTCCCTCCCTCCCTCCCCTTCTATAGATCAACTGTCTCTCCCTCCCTTCCTCCCTCCCTCTAGATCACTTGTCCCTCCCTCCCTCCCTCTAGATCACCTGTCCCTCCCTCCCTCCCTGCCTCCACCTAGATCACCTGTCTCTCCCTCCTTCCCTCTAGATCACCTGTCCCTTCCTCCCTCCCTCCCTCCCCTTCTATAGATCAACTGTCTCTCCCTCCCTTCCTCCCTCCCTCTAGATCACTTGTCCCTCCCTCCCTCCCTCTAGATCACCTGTCCCTCCCTCCCTCCCTCCCTCCCTCTAGATCACCTGTCCCTTCCTCCCTCCTTCCCTCTAGATCACCTGTCCCTTCCTTCCTCCCTCCCTCCCCCTCCATAGATCAACTGTCTCTCCCTCCCTTCCTCCCTCCCTCTAGATCACCTGTCTCTCCCTCCCTCCCTCCCTCCCTCAAGATCACCCGTGATAAGGAGGGAACACGCACACCCCATCAGGAACTGAGTACGGTGGTACGACCTTGAATCAGGATGGTACGACCCTTAAGCACGACGGTACGGCCTTCAAGCACGATGGTACGACCCATAGTGTTCAAAGGTCGTACCATCGTATTCAAGGGTCGTCATCCGGGGTTGTACCGTCGTGCTCAAGGGTCGTACCATCGTGCTCAAGGGTAGTACCCATCGTGCTAAAGGGTCGTACCCATCGTACCGTTGTGCTCAAGGGTCGTACCGTCGTACTCAAGGGTCGTACCATTGTGCTCAAGGGTCATACCATCGTGCTCAAAGGTCGTACCATCGTGCTCAAGTCAAGTTGACTCTCATTCCTCCTGTGCCATAATTGACTTCGGCATTCCTCCTGTGCCATAATTGACTCTCACACTCCTCCTGTGCCATAATTGACTCTCACATTCTTCCTGTGCCATAATTGACTCTCACATTCCTCCCGTGCCATAATTGACTCCAGCATTCCTCCTGTGCCATAATTAACTCTCACATTCCTCCTGTTCCATAATTGACTCTCACATTCCTCCTGTGCCATAATTAACTCACATTCCTCCTGTGCCATAACTGACTCCGGCATTCCTCCTGTGCCATAATTGACTCTCACATCCCTCCTGTGCCATGATTGACTCTCACATTCCTCCTGTGCCATAATTGACTCTCACACTCCTGTGCCATAATTGACTCACATTCTTCCTGTGCCATAATTGACTCTCACATTCCTCCTGTGCCATAATTGACTCCAGCATTCCTCCTGTGCCATAATTGACTCTCACATTCCTCCTGTTCCATAATTGACTCTCACATTCCTCCTGTGCCATAATTAACTCTCACATTCTTCCTGTGCCATAATTGACTCTGGCATTCCTCCTGTGCCATAATTGACTCCGGCATTCCCCCTGTGCCATAATTGACTCCGGCATTCCCCCTGTGCCATAATTGACTCACATTCCTCCTGTGCCATAATTAACTCTCACATTCTTCCTGTGCCATAATTGACTCTGGCATTCCTCCTGTGCCATAATTGACTCCGGCATTCCTCCTGTGCCATAATTGACTCTCACACTCCTCCTGTGCCATAATTGACTCACATTCTTCCTGTGCCATAATTGACTCTCACATTCCTCCCGTGCCATAATTGACTCCAGCATTCCTCCTGTGCCATAATTGACTCTCACATTCCTCCTGTTCCATAATTGACTCTCACATTCCTCCTGTGCCGTAATTAACTCACATTCCTCCTGTGCCATAACTGATTCCGGCATTCCTCCTGTGCCATAATTGACTCTCACATCCCTCCTGTGCCATGATTGATTCTCTCATTCCTCCTGTGCCATAATTGACTCTCACATCCCTCCTGTGCCATAATTGACTCATTCCTCCTGTGCCATAATTGACTCTCACATCCCTCCTGTGCCATAATTGACTCTGGCATTCCTCCTGTGCCATAATTGACTCTGGCATTCCTCCTGTGCCATAATTTACTCTCACATTCCTCCTGTGCCATAATTGACTCTGGCATTCCTCCTGTGCCATAATTGACTCACATTCCTCCTGTGCCATAATTGACTCTGGCATTCCTCCTGTGCCATAATTGACTCACATTCCTCCTGTGCCATAATTGACTCCAGCA
>NC_092257.1:21975412-21987912 GCF_036320965.1 Panulirus ornatus | reverse complement strand
TGAGCACCACGACGGCGGTACGACCCTTGAGCAACACGACGACGGTACGACCCTTGTTGAGCACGACGGCGGTACGACCCTTAAGGGTGTGATGGCCCGACGGCCTTTGACCTGTTGCGTAAGGGGGGTGTGGTGGTGGAGGAAGGGAGGGGGAGATGGAGATCAGAGACCAGACCATTGTACCCAGAGGTGAAGCCCACGTACCCTCACACCAGCTATTTCATACATATTCGCCACTACCCGCGTCAGCGAGGTAGCGCCAAGAACGGAGGACTGAGCCTTAGAAGGGGGGGGAAATCCTCACTTAGTTCCCTTCTCTGTTCCTTCTTTTTTTTTTTTTAAGTAAAACGAAAAGGGGAGGATTTCCAACCTAACTCGCTCCCTCCCCTTTTAGTCACCTTCTACGACACGCAGGGAATACGTGGGAAGTATTCTTTTGGACAATCGCATGTTTACCAAATGGCGTTCTAGCTACGCCTCTTCGTTGTATATCAACTGACTGGTATATTTCTCTCTTGTGTCTCCCCTGATGTGATTATTACACGAAAGTGCACTTGGGAACTTTTCGTGTTTCATTTTCCCCGTGGACTCATAGGAATATCTTGATCACGCGCAAAATTGTGATCCTTTCCAATATATATATATATATATATATATATATATATATATATATATATATATATATATATATATATATGTATATATATATATTGGAGGCTTCACTCACAGATAAAAGTCCACATATAGGCCGGGCCTTAATTGATTTATATAGAGGGTTATGACTGGGGGAAGACAAGGGAAAGTATTTACGAATTTTTTGGAGGAAGTGATAAAACTTGTCTTTTCAAACTTGTCAGGTCATAGTTATTGCGTAATACATGAGAGGGTAGAGAGTTCCAAGGCGTAGGGAAAGACACAGTTATCAAAACGGCCCACCCTTGGGTTGCCAACGGCCACATGTGACGCAGGAGCTTGCTATAATTGTGTGGTCTAGTTTGTGGTGTTGGGGGGGCACACAAGCAGCCAGCTCTCGGGTGCAAAAAGCTAAAAATCATGATCGGTTTGTACTCCTCCATGGGGAAGGGGGATCATCAACACTGGTGATGGGGTGGTCCCCCATCTCTTCAACCATCTCCACCATCATTCCCCATCTTTTTTAATATACCCGCGTGTAAAGGTTATAATCACACTCATTCATGACGTAACTTGGCTTTATCTGCTTCTGAGGTGGTTCTCATCTTGTTATGGCCTCTCGTTGCTGCTCTACTGTCACACCAGAGAGAGAGAGAGAGAGAGAGAGAGAGAGAGAGAGAGAGAGAGAGAGAGAGAGAGAGAGAGAGAGAGATTCAACAAGGGGAAAAAAGGGGTAGTAAGGGAGTGGGAGAGGGGAGGTGTGGGGTTGTCATTGTGATCCCCCATGACGTAGTAAAGTTAATCATGTCTCACAAAGAATGGGGTTTCTCCCCACCCACCCACACCTCCTCCCCACCCTCCTCCTCCTCCTCTTCCTCTCCTCCTCCTCCTCCTCCTCCTCCTCCTCCTCCTCCTCCTCTTCCTCTCCTCCTCCTCCTCCTCCTCCTCCTCCTCTTCCTCTCCTCCTCCTCCTCCTCCTCCTCCTCCTCCTCCTCCTCCTCCTCCTCCTCCTCCTCCTCCTCCTATTCCTCCTCCTCCTCCTCCTCCTCTTCCCCTCCTCCTCCTCCTCCTCCTCTTCCCCTCCTCCTCCTCCTCTTCCCCTCCTCCTCCTCCTCCTCCTCCTCCTCTTCTCCTCCTCCTCCTCCTCCTCCTCCTCCTCCTCCTCCTCCTCCTCCTCCTCCTCCTATTCCTCCTCCTCCTCCTCCTCTTCCCCTCCTCCTCCTCCTCCTCCTCCTCCTCCTCCTCCTTCTCCTCTTCCCCTCCTCCTCCTCCTCCTCCTCTTCCCCCTCCTCCTCTTCCCCCCCTCCTCCTCCTCCTCCTCCTCCTCCTCTCCCACCAGTGTGGGGGAGGGAAGGGGGAGGGGGTGTGAAACCTCTCACACAAGAATAAATATTCCCCTCTCCCTTCCTCTCCCCCCTCTCTCTTTCCTCTTCTCCCCTCTCCCACCAGTGTGGGGGAAGGTAGGGGGTGTGAAACCTCTCACACAAGAGGATATTCCCCTCTCCCTTCCTCTCCCCCCTCTCTTTCCTCTTCTCCCTCTCCCACCATGGTGAGAGGGGAGAGGGAACCTCTCACACAAGATGATATTCTCCCCCAGCCCCCTCCCCCTCCCCAGCCCCACCCCCCCGAGAGTGAGTATAGTACCCCCCAACACTGCCCCACACACGTGCGTGCGGGGGGTGAGTATAGTACCCCCCCAACACTGCCCCACACACGTGCGTGCGGGGGGGTGAGTGAAGTACCCCCCCAACACTGCCCCACACACGTGCGTGCGGGGGGTGAGTATAGTACCCCCCCAACACTGCCCCACACACGTGCGTGCGGGGGGGTGAGTATAGTACCCCCCCCAACACTGCCCCACACACGTGCGTGCGGGGGGTGAGTATAGTACCCCCCCAACACTGCCCCACACACGTGCGTGCGGGGGGTGAGTGAAGTACCCCCCCAACACTGCCCCACACACGTGCGTGCGGGGGGTGAGTATAGTACCCCCCCAACACTGCCCCACACACGTGCGTGCGGGGGGGTGAGTGAAGTACCCCCCCCAACACTGCCCCACACACATGCGTGCGGGGGGGGTGAGTGAAGTACCCCCCCAACACTGCCCCACACACGTGCGTGCGGGGGGGTGAGTGAAGTACCCCCCCAACACTGCCCCACACACGTGCGTGCGGGGGGGTGAGTGAAGTACCCCCCCCAACACTGCCCCACACACGTGCGTGCGGGGGGTGAGTGAAGTACCCCCCCAACACTGCCCCACACACGTGCGTGCGGGGGGGGGGGGTGAGTGAATGGTGAGTATACCTGGCATCTCCCTGTGGCTTTGGCCTGTGTTCGCCCTACACACGCACGTGCGGGGTTGGGGGTGGGGGGCCCCGACGTGCCCGAGCGGGGAAACCTTGCATGGATGCTGAAGCGCCGACCTGGCGGCCTGCAGGAGGTGTGGCGTGTGCCCTCCCCCCCCCAGACATACCGTCACGCCACACAGAGACGTGGTGGATGACGTGTACTTACCGGGAGACGTGGTTGGGGACGTGTGCTTACCGGGACACGTGGTTGGGGACGTGTATTCACCAGGAGACGTGATTGGGGACGTGTGCTTACTGGGAGACGTGGTTGGGGACGTGTACTCACCGGGAGACGTGGTTGGGATGTGTACTTACCGGGAGACGTGGTTGGGGATGTGTGCTTACCGGGAGACGTGGTTGGGGACGTGCACTCACTGGGAGACGTGGTTGGGGACGTGCACTCACCGGGAGACGTGGTTGGGGACGTGCACTTACCGGGAGACGTGGTTGGGGACGTGTGCTTACCGGGAGACGTGGTTGATGAGGTGTGCTTACCGGGAGACGTGGTTGGGGACGTGTGCTTACCGGGAGACGTGGTTGGGGACGTGTGCTTACCGGGAGACGTGGTTGGGGACGTGTGCTTACCGGGAGACGTGGTTGGGGACGTGTGCTTACCGGGAGACGTGGTTGGGGACGTGTGCTTACCGGGAGACGTGGTTGGGGACGTGTGCTTACCGGGAGACGTGGTTGGGGACGTGTGCTTACCGGGAGACGTGGTTGGGGACGTGTGCTTACCGGGAGACGTGGTTGGGACGTGTGCTTACCGGGAGACGTGGTTGGGGACGTGTGCTTACCGGGAGACGTGGTTGGGGACGTGTGCTTACCGGGAGACGTGGTTGGGGATGTGTGCTTACCGGGAGACGTGGTTGGGGACGTGTGCTCAGCGGGAGATGTGGTTAATGACGTGTACTTACCGAGAGACGTGGTTGGGGACGTGTACTCACCAGGAGACGTGGTTGGGGACGTGTGCTTACCGGGGACGTCACTCACCAGAACGGTTGGGACGTGCACTCACTGGAGACTGTCGGACGTCACTCGTCAAACTTGAGCACTCACATCCGCCCCTTTAGACGTTTAACAATATTTTCTGACGTGCGGGGTCCTTGTGGCCTCCCCCCCTCCCCTCCCCTCCCCCACGTCCCTCATGATATCCCAGCCTCTCTCTCTCTCTCCTCTCTCCTCATCTCTTCTCCTCTCTCTCCTCTCTCCTTCCCCTCTCTCTTGTATTCTTAAGCACCATGCATGGTCCGTGTGACACACACACACACATGCAAGATAAGCGAGACGTCCGTTCCGTCCGTCCTCCTCGTCCGTACGTCCGTTCCGTCCGTCCCTCGTCCGTACGTCCGTCCCCTCCCCCGTCCGTCCGTACGTCCTTTCCCTCCCCCCTCCGTCCGTCCGTACGTCCTTTCCGTCCCCTCCGTCCGTCCGTACGTCCTTTCCGTCCCCCCCCTACCCTTCCCCGTCCGTACGTCCCTTCCTCCCTCGTCCGTACGTCCTTTCCGTCCCCCCCACCCCCCCCTAGGCATCAGGGGCACTGTGTGTGTGTAACTCGGTCGTCTCCATGGCAACCTCCCGCCAAGGTCACCCTCCCTCCACACACACACACACACACACCTGGGTCGTCCCGAGCCAAAAAATTTTACTCCCTCTTAGAGGCTGAAACGTCGCCTGTAATGTCAAGACTCTCGACCGGAATGCCTGAGAGCCCTTTGCCTCGCCCCTGCACAGCAGACAGTGCTATACCAACGCTGTCTTACACACGACATGTCGACCTTACGTCTTGATGATATATATATATATATATATATATATATATATATATATATATATATATATATATTCCATTTTATTCCATGTGTGGCGAGGTGGCGACGGGAATGAATAAAGGCAGACAGTGTGAATTATGTACATGTGTATATATGTATATGTCTATGTGTGTATATATATGTATACATTGAGATGTATAGGTATGTATATGTGCGTGTGTGAGCGTGTATGTATATACATGTGTATGGGGGTGGGTTGGGCTATTCTTTCGTCTGTTTCCTTGCGCTACCTCGCTAACGCGGGAGACAGCGACACAGTATAATAATGATAATGATATCGTCTCATATAGGGTTGAAGATCCCATTATGAAAGGCCGTACAACCCGTCCCTAAAGCCCAGGTCCCCAAACATCTCGTATTTTCTAAAAACCAAAATATTGTGTCCAGGTCCTAAAATATTGTGTCCAGGTCCTAAAATATTGTGTCCAGGTCCTAAAATATTGTGACCAGGTCCTAAAATATTGTGTCCAGGTCCTAAAATATTGTGTTTAGGTCCTAAAATATTGTGTCCAGGTCCTAAAATATTGTGTCCAGGTCCTAAAATATTGTGTCCAGGTCCTAAAATATCGTCGCCACAGCCCAAAATGTTGAGTCCAGGTCCTACAATATCGTCTCCACAACCCACAATATTGTGTCCATGTCCTACAATATCGTATCTAGAACCCATGAAATATTGTTTCCAACTCCTAAAATATCGTGGAGTCCAAAATATTATCTGTAGAATGTGAAGAAAAAACTCGTCGTCTTCGAAGGCCAAAATATCGTCTCCAAATCCTAAAAATCCAGATCCTAAAATATCGTCTGGAGATTCTCAGTCCTCCACAAGAACCCAAAATGTCTCTCTCTCTCTCTCTCTCTCTCTCTCTCTCTCTCTCTCTCTCTCTCTCTCTCTCTCTCTCTCTCTCTCTCTCTCTCTCTCTCTCTCTCGTTTTCTCTCTCTCTCTCTCTCTCTCTCTCTCTCTCTCTCTCTCTCTCTCTCTCTCTCTCTCTCTCTCTCTCTCTCTCTCTCGTTTTCTCTCTCTCTCTCTCTCTCTCTCTCTCTCTCTCTCTCTCTCTCGTTTTCTCTCTCTCTCTCTCTCTCTCTCTCTCTCTCTCTCTCTCTCTCTCTCTCTCTCTCTCTCTCTCTCTCTCTCTCTCTCTCTCTCTCTCTCTCTCTCTCTCTCTCTCTCTCTCTCTCTCTCTCTCTCTCTCTCTCTCTCTCTCTCTCTCTCGCCTGGGCCTTAATAATTTCCATCGTGTTTACGTTCGCACCCCAGCTACCCCCCCCCCCCACCGTGGCTCGTGTGATGAACTATCTTGGTCGTCACTAATTAACATTCTAGATAATATTTTGGTACATCACTGTTAAGATAATATTTTGGTACATCACTGTTAAGATAATATTGTGGTACATCACTGTTAAGATAATATTTTGGTACATCACTGTTAAGATAATATTTTGGTACATCACTGTTAAGATAATATTTTGGTACATCACTGTTAAGATAATTTTTGGTACATCACTGTTAAGATAATATTTTGGTACATCACTGTTAAGATAATATTTTGGTACATCACTGTTAAGATAATATTTTGGTACATCACTGTTAAGATAATATTTTGGTACATCACTGTTAAGATAATATTTTGGTACATCACTGTTAAGATAATTTTTGGTACATCACTGTTAAGATAATATTTTGGTACATCACTGTTAAGATAATATTTTGGTACATCACTGTTAAGATAATTTTTGGTACATCACTGTTAAGATAATATTTTGGTACATCACTGTTAAGATAATATTGTGGTACATCACTGTTAAGATAATATTTTGGTACATCACTGTTAAGATAATATTTTGGTACATCACTGTTAAGATAATATTTTGGTACATCACTGTTAAGATAATTTTTGGTACATCACTGTTAAGATAATATTTTGGTACATCACTGTTAAGATAATATTTTGGTACATCACTGTTAAAGATTATATTTCGCTAACGAAACTTTGGGGCTCTGCTGGCGGAACTTTGGGGCCCCGCTGACGTAACTCGGGCTCCCACTGACGGATTTTTGGGGCTCCCACTGACGGAACTTTGGGGCTCCCACTGACGGAACTTTGGGGCTCCCACTGACGGAACTCTGGGGCTTTGTACCCTCCTCCTCCTCCTCCTCCCTCCCTCCCTCCCTCCCTCCCTCCCTCCCTCCCTCCCCCCTCCTCCTCCTCCTCCTCCTCCTCCCTCCCTCCCTCCCTCCCTCCCTCCCTCCCTCCCTCCCTCCCTCCCTCCCTCCTCCTCCTCCTCCTCCTCCTCCTCCTCCTCCTCCTCCTCCCTCCCTCCCTCCCTCCCTCCCTCCCCCCTCCTCGTCCTCCTCCTCCTCCTCCTCCTCCTCCTCCTCCTCCTCCCTCCCTCCCTCCCTCCCTCCCTCCCTCCCTCCCTCCCTCCCTCCCTCCCTCCCTCCCCCCTCCTCCTCCTCCTCCTCCCTCCCTCCCTCCCTCCCTCCCTCCCTCCCTCCCTCCCTCCCTCCCTCCCTCCTCCTCCTCCTCCTCCTCCTCCTCCTCCTCCCACACCCCCTATTTCTCCCGTCAGCCCCCTTCTCCTCTTCCTCCCGCGCCCCCCCACCCCCTCCCCCTCTCCCTCCACCTCCAGCCAGACCCCCTCCTCCTCCTCCTTCTCCTCCTCCCGCCCCCAGAGATAAATTTTTATGGGGGGCGGGCACCACCGGTGGTGAAATTAGGGTGGGGGGGCATTGCAGGGGTGGATATTCTCTCCGGGGGTTGGGGTGGAGGGGGTGAAGAGAGTGGGGAGGAGGGGGTGAAGAGAGTGGGGGAGGGGGTGAAGAGAGTGGGGGAGGGGGTGAAGAGAGTGGGGGAGGGGGTGAAGAGAGTGGGGGAGGGGGTGAAGAGAGTGGGGAGGAGGGGGTGAAGTGAGTGGGGGGGAGGGGGTGAAGTGAGTGGGGGGAGGGGGTGAAGAGAGTGGGGGGAGGGGGTGAAGAGAGTGGGGGAGGGGGTGAAGAGAGTGGGGGAGGGGGTGAAGAGAGTGGGGAGGAGGGGGTGAAGTGAGTGGGGGGAGGGGGTGAAGTGAGTGGGGGGAGGGGGTGAAGTGAGTGGGGGGAGGGGGTGAAGTGAGTGGGGGAGGGGGTGAAGAGAGTGGGGGAGGGGGTGAAGAGAGTGGGGGAGGGGGTGAAGAGAGTGGGGAGGAGGGGGTGAAGTGAGTGGGGGGGAGGGGGTGAAGTGAGTGGGGGGAGGGGGTGAAGAGAGTGGGGGGATGGGGGGGGGGGAGGGTCGTTGACCGACCTTCTCTGAGGTTGTCCAGGGCGACGGCCACACGTGGTCATGATGACCTTTGACCTGAACCCAGAGGTCACTCGATCATGATGAGCTTGGCCTTTCACTTGACCCAGGGGGTCACGCAGTCATGATGACCTGACCTAGGGGGGGTCACTCGATTATGATGACCTGGCCTTTTGACCTGACCCCAGAGGTCACACCCAAAGGGTCATTCAACCATGTAATCTTGACACAATTCTCTCTCTCTCTCTCTCTCTCTCTCTCTCTCTCTCTCTCTCTCTCTCTCTCAGACTCTCTCTCTCTCTCTCTCAGACTCTCTCTCTCTCTCTCAGACTCTCTCTCTCTCTCTCTCTCTCTCTCTCTCTCTCTCTCTCTCTCTGAGACTCTCTCTCTCAGACTCTCTCTCTCTCTCTCTCTCTCTCTCTCTCTCTCTCTCTCTCTCTCTCTCTCATATGTAGAAGAGTCTAGATTGGCTGCAAAGAGAGAGAGGGAGAGAGAGAGAGAGAGAGAGAGAGAGAGAGAGAGAGAGAGAGAGAGAGAGAGAGAGAGAGAGAGTCTGAGAGAGAGAGAGAGAGAGAGAGAGAGAGAGAGAGAGAGAGAGGGAGAGAGAGAGAGAGAGAGAGAGAGAGAGAGAGAGAGAGAGTTAGAGAGAGAGAGTCTGAGAGAGAGAGAGAGAGAGAGAGAGAGAGAGAGAGAGAGAGAGAGAGAGAGAGAGAGAGAGAGAGAGAGAGGGGTTGTTTATGTGGCTGGTCTGTTGTGGTCCCTATTTTCTGTTTCCTTAAAGGCATCGCTAATGAGTGGGGAGTGGGGAGGGGAGGGGAGGTGGGGTTGTGGGGGGGGACGCCCCCCCCACAACCCCACCAGTGGAAGGGGAGTGAAGCTGGGGGGGGAGAGGGAGGGAAGAGGGGAGGTGGTGGGGAAGAGCTCTTCCTGGGGAAGGTATGGAGTGAATGGGTGGATGACGGGGGGGAGGTGAGGGGAAGGGCAGGGGAGGGGAAGGCAAGGTCGTGGGGACGAGGTAGGAAGGTCAAAGACGTGGAGGGAAGGGTGGGAGGGGGAGGTGATGGGGGGGTAGATTAGAGGAATGGGTTATGACAGAAGGGGGTAATGAAGTAGGTGTGGGAAGGGGTGTGTGGGAAAGGGGGTGGGTGGAGAGAGGTATGGCAGGGGGAGAGAAAGGGGGTGGAGGAAGAGGAGGAAGGGAATGGGTAAGAGGCCAGACTCCTATATCTTCCCCCCTCCCCCCCATTCCTCCCTCATGATCTCCCCTTCCTCCCCCCATTCCTCCCTCTTCACCTCCCCTTCCCCCCACCACAGTTCCTGTACCACAGGTAGCACCACAGTACCCCGGGGCTCCCATCACCCCTGTGGTACAGTACTTTAGGACCCCCATCACCCCTGTGGTACAGTACTTTATGACCCCTATCACCCCTGTGGTACAGTACTTTATGACCCCCATCACCCCTGTGGTACAGTACTTTAGGACCCCATCACCCCTGTGGTACAGTACTTTAGGACCCCCATCACCCCTGTGGTACAGTACTTTAGGACCCCATCACCCCTGTGGTACAGTACTTTAGGACCCCATCACCCCTGTGGTACAGTACTTTATGACCCCCATCACCCCTGTGGTACAGTACTTTATGACCCCATCACCCCTGTGGTACAGTACTTTAGGACCCCATCACCCCTGTGGTACAGTACTTTATGACCCCCATCACCCCTGTGGTACAGTACTTTAGGACCCATCACCCCTGTGGTACAGTACTTTAGGACCCACATCACCCCTGTGGTACAGTACTTTATGACCCCCATCACCCCTGTGGTACAGTACTTTAGGACCCCATCACCCCTGTGGTACAGTACTTTAGGACCCCCATCACCCCTGTGGTACAGTACTTTAGGACCCCCATCACCCCTGTGGTACAGTACTTTAGGACCCCCATCACCCCTGTGGTACAGTACTTTAGGACCCCCATCACCCCTGTGGTACAGTACTTTAGGACCCCCATCACCCCTGTGGTACAGTACTTTAGGACCCCATCACCCCTGTGGTACAGTACTTTAGGACCCCCATCACCCCTGTGGTACAGTACTTTAGGACCCCCATCACCCCTGTGGTACAGTACTTTAGGACCCATCACCCCTGTGGTACAGTACTTTAGGACCCCATCACCCCTGTGGTACAGTACTTTAGTACCCATCACCCCTGTGGTACAGTACTTTAGGACCCCCATCACTCCTGTGGTACAGTACTTTAGGACCCCCATCACCCCTGTGGTACAGTACTTTAGGACCCCCATCACCCCTGTGGTACAGTACTTTAGGACCCCATCACCCCTGTGGTACAGTACTTTAGGACCCCCATCACCCCTGTGGTACAGTACTTTAGGACCCCCATCACCCCTGTGGTACAGTACTTTAGGACCCCCATCACCCCTGTGGTACATTACCTTAGGACTCCCATCACCCCTGTGTTACAGTACTTTAGGACCCATCACCCCTGTGGTACAGTACTTTAGGACCCATCACCCCTGTGGTACAGTACTTTAGGACCCCATCACCCCTGTGGTACAGTACTTTATGACTACCATCACCCCTGTGGTACAGTACCCCGGGAGTCCCATCACCCCTGTGGTAGTACAGAACCCCCGGGACACCCCATCACCCCTGTGGTACAGTACCGTACCCGGGACCCCCATCACCCCTGTGGTACAGTACCTCAGGACCACCATCACCCCTGTGGTAGTACAAAACCCCCGGGACACCCCATCACCACCACTGTGGTTCTTGGCTCATGTTCCCCTTCACCTGACCCATCACCACCTGGTAAGCATTGGACTGTAAGACTCCCCCCGCCCCCAGCAACACCGCTGAGCAATCTAAAAAGAAAAAGGTAATTCAACTGAACCCCCCTAATGTAATTAGAAAATGGTAATTCAAGAGAAGGACCCCCCTAATGTAATTAGAAAATGGTAATTCAAGAGAAGGGCCCCCTAATGTAATTAGAAAATGGTAATTCAAGAGAAGGACCCCCCTAATGTAATTAGAAAATGGTAATTCAAGAGAAGGACCCCCCTAATGTAATTAGAAAATGGTAATTCAAGAGAAGGACCCCCTAATGTAATTAGAAAATGGTAATTCAAGAGAAGGACCCCCTAATGTAATTAGAAAATGGTAATTCAAGAGAAGGACCCC
Source organism: Panulirus ornatus (assembly GCF_036320965.1). NCBI lineage: Eukaryota > Metazoa > Arthropoda > Malacostraca > Decapoda > Palinuridae > Panulirus > Panulirus ornatus. The sequence goes on along the minus strand of NC_092257.1, from coordinate 21,976,634 downwards.
CTAATGTAATTAGAAAATGGTAATTCAAGAGAAGGACCCCCTAATGTAATTAGAAAATGGTAATTCAAGAGAAGGACCCCCCTAATGTAATTAGAAAATGGTAATTCAAGAGAAGGACCCCCTAATGTAATTAGAAAATGGTAATTCAAGAGAAGGACCCCCCTAATGTAATTAGAAAATGGTAATTCAAGAGAAGAACCCCCTTAATGTAATTAGAAAATGGTAATTCAAGAGAAGGACCCCCCTAATGTAATTAGAAAATGGTAATTCAAGAGAAGGAGCCCCCTAATGTAATTAGAAAATGGTAATTCAAGAGAAGGACCCCCCTAATGTAATTAGAAAATGGTAATTCAAGAGAAGGACCCCCTAATGTAATTAGAAAATGGTAATTCAAGAGAAGGACCCCCCTAATGTAATTAGAAAAAGGTAATTCAAGAGAAGGAGCCCCCTAATGTAATTAGAAAAAGGTAATTCAAGAGAAGGACCCCCTAATGTAATTAGAAAAAGGTAATTCAAGAGAAGGACCCCCTAATGTAATTAGAAAAAGGTAATTCAAGAGAAGGACCCCCTAATGTAATTAGAAAAAAGTAATCCAAGAGAAGGACCCCCTAATGTAATTAGAAAATGGTAATTCAAGAGAAGGACCCCCTAATGTAATTAGAAAAAGGTAATTCAAGAGAAAGACCCCCCTAATGTAATTAGAAAAAGGTAATTCAAGAGAAGGACCCCTAATGTAATTAGAAAAAAGTAATCCAAGAGAAGGACCCCTAATGTAATTAGAAAAAGGTAATTCAAGAGGACCCCCTAATGTAATTAGATAATGGTAATTCAAGAGAAGGACCCCCTAATGTAATTAGAAAATGGTAATTCAAGAGAAGGACCCCCTAATGTAATTAGAAAAAGGTAATTCAAGAGAAGGACCCCCCTAATGTAATTAGAAAATGGTAATTCAAGAGAAGGACCCCCTAATGTAATTAGAAAAAGGTAATTCAAGAGAAGGACCCCCCCTAATGTAATTAGAAAATGGTAATTCAAGAGAAGGACCCCCTAATGTAATTAGAAAATGGTAATTCAAGAGAAGGACCCCCTAATGTAATTAGAAAATGGTAATTCAAGAGAAGGACCCCCCTAATGTAATTAGAAAAAGGTAATTCAAGAGAAGGACCCCCCTAATGTAATTAGATATAGATATCTCCACAGGTCAAGGGAATGGCAGTAATTA
>NC_092257.1:21967912-21970412 GCF_036320965.1 Panulirus ornatus | reverse complement strand
GCCCCGGCCTGGCCTGGCCTGGCCTGCAAATGCGGCATTATGCAAGGGAGGCGGGGCCGGGGTGGGCTGGGGCCGGGGTGGGCCGGGGCCGGGTGGGCCGGGGCGGGGCGGGGTGGGGAGGGAGGGAGGGAGGGCCAGGTTTGGGCGCGTGCCGCGTTTGGAGACACAGCTACGTGCAGTCTTCTCGTGGTGGGTGATGGTGGGTGGATGGTAGTGGTAGTGGTAGATGGTGGTGGTGAGTGGATGGTGGTGGTGGGTGGGTGGGTGGGTGGTGGTGGTGGTAGATGGTGGTGGTGGGTGGTAGTGGATGGTAGTGGTGGTGGGTGGTGGTGGGTGGTGTTGGTAGTGGTGGTAGTGGGTGGGTGGTGGTGGGTGGGTGGGTGATGGTGGGTGATGGGTGATGGTAGTGGGTGGGTGGGTGGTGGATGGGTGGGTGGTACTGGTGGATGGTAGTGGTGGGTGGTAGTGGGTGGGTGTTGGTAGTGGTGGGTGATGGTGGTGGGTGGGTGGGTGGGTGAGTGGTGGGCGTGGTGGGGTGAGAGCTGGTCTTCACAACACCGGTGGTGGACAAACACTTCACTAAACTCCTCGCTGAAATACGAAGAAAAAGAAGAACAAGAAAGAAAAGAAGAGTAAAGTGTTGTGTGTGTGTGGGGGAGTGTGTGGGGGAGTCTTTTGAAACACTGTGTGGGGGTGTGTGGGGGTGTGTGTGGGGGTGTTACGGTAAGGCTTCCTTGTTCTGTGTTTGGGACCCCCCCCTTTTCCTCCCCCCCTCTCCACTGGTTCCTACCCCCCACACCCCCACCTTCAACCCCCCACTACTCTCTCTCTCTCTCTCTCTCTCTCTCTCTCTCTCTCTCTCTCTCTCTCTCTCTCTCTCTCTCTCTCTCTCTCTCTCTCTTTTTGCCTACCTCCTCCACCCCCACCCCCACACCATCATCATCCCCCCCTCTCTAGGTGTGTGGGGGGTGGTATGGGGTATGTGTGTGTGGGAGTGGATGTGTTTTTTTACCCACACCAGACGCACCACCAGCACCCCCACCCCCACCTTCCCCTCCCCCCACAACACAGTAAGACAACTCATCCTCCCTCTCATGCTGTGTGTGGGGTTGTGGATGTGTGTTGGGGTGGGTGTAGTGGGTGTGTGTGGGGGTGGATGTGTTTTTTTTACCCACACCAGACGCAGCACCCCCCACCCCCACCTTCCCCTCCTCCCCCACAACACAGTAAGACAACTCATCCTCCCTCTCATGCTGTATGTGGGGTTCTGGATGTGTGTGGGGGTGGTGTGAGTGGTGTGTGGGTGTGGGGGTGAATGTGTTTTTTTGCCCACACCAGACGCACCACCCCCACCCCCACCTTCCCCTCCCCCCACAGCACAGGAAGACAACCCATCCTCCCTCTCATGCTGTGTGTGGGGTTGTGGATGTGGGAGTGGAGTGGTGTGGGTGTGTGTGTGGGGGTGGATGTGTTTTTTTACCCACACCAGACGCACCCCCACCCCACCTTCTCCCCCACAACACAGGAAGACAAGAGAGGCGGCCACCCCCCTCCCCCACACCATCATCAAGTCTCCTGGCTCTGTTCCCTTGGTCGTACTTGATGAACGACCTTGTGCATGACGGTACGACCCCCCCAGGTACGACTGCGTGACCTTGACGGTACGACATCCTGACCTTCCTCCCGATGTGTTGAGGAAAAAGTCAGGTCAGAACGCTGGTCATTGTACCCAAGTGGGTCGTACCGTCGTACTCGTGGGTCGTACCGTCGTGCTCGGAGGTCGCACCGTCGTGCTCGTGGGTCGTACCGTCGTGCTCGTGGGTCGTAACGTCGTGCTCGTGGGTCGTAAGATCATGCTCGTGGGTCGTACCGCCGTGCTCATGGGTCGTACCGCCGTGCTCGTAGGCCATGCCGTCGTCCTCGGAGGTCGTACCGTCGTGGGTCCTACCGTCGTCTTTGGAGGTCGTACCGTCATACTCGTGTGTCGTACCTTCATGCTCGGAGGTCGTACCGTCGTGCCCGATGGGGGGGGGGTCGTACCGTACCGTCCCCAGGGACTAACTACTGATGATCCAGTTTCCCTCGTCTTACAAGTAGCGTCGTCGTCAGTCCTCCTTCCGTCCCCACACCCAGGGACTAACTACTGATGATCCAGTTTCCCTCGTCTTGCAAGTAGCGTCGTCGTCAGTCCTCCTTCCGTCCCCACACCCTGGGACTAACTACTGACGATCCAGTTTCCCTCGTCTTACAAGTAGCGTCGGCGTCAATCCTCCCTCCTCCTCCTCCTCCTTGTGTGTGGTCGTGTCCTCCTCCGGTGGTGTGTGTGGACCCACCGACCTGGCCAGCCAGTGCTTACGGCCATACACGAGCGGGGAGGGACTCAGGAGGGAGGGAGGGAGCCAGCGAGAAGGAGGGAGGGAGGGAGAGACAGAGGGAGGGAGGGAAGGAGGGGGAGGGAGGGAGAGACAGAGGGAGGGAGGGAAGGAGGGGAGGGGAGGGA
>NC_092257.1:21945412-21955412 GCF_036320965.1 Panulirus ornatus | reverse complement strand
GTGTTTAAAATGAAGTGGCTAAGGATAGTATGTGGTCGGAGTAAGGTTGCTGGTGTAAGTAATGACAGTATGAGACTGAAGTGAGGAAGTAATTGAAGCCTGCTTGAGTGAGCTAATGTGGGTTTGCTGAATGGGTTTGGACATATAGAGAGGATGAGCGATGAACGACAAACTTAAAGAGGATCCGCGTATCAGAAGTGCGAGGGGACGTATGAGAAAGAGATGGAAGGATTAAGGGAACGAGGCTTAGAAGTGCAAGGGCCTAAACATTCAGGAGGGTGAGAGGCATGCATGGGATAGAGCAAATTATAGTGATGTGATATATGAAGGGTGACGTGTTGTAGATGGTACGACGGTACACGCATTGAACACGACGGTACGACGGTACATGCATTGAACACGACGGTACGGCGGTACATGCATTGAACACGACGGTACGACCCTCTTGCTTGACGGTGTGGCCTTAGACCTTAATCCCATAAGGCTCAGGTCCAGGGCAAGGGTCGTGCCAGCGTGTTTAAGGGTCGTACCGTCGTACTCAAGGGTCGTACCGTCGTACTCACAGAGGATATCTGCGTCGTCCAGTGTGTGTGTGTGTGTGTCATCACAACGACAAAAGATGTGTCGTATGTGTGTTTTCATCATGGGGACCAACAGGTGTTAGCTTAACACACGTTTGAGGCAGCCGCTGGATTGGGTAGTTAGGGTGGGGATAATGAGGCTACGTATAGGTAATTATGAGCAGGTTAATTAGTGCCCCAGGAGTGGTGAGGCTCCTAGTTAATGAGACGGTCTGGGTAATTACAGTAAGGCGTGTTGTTCTGGCCTTACACCAGGTTAATGTACACACACACACACACACACACACACACACACACACAAACACACACACACAAACACACACACACACACACACACATACACACACACACACACACACACACACACACACATGCACAGACACACACACAACACACACACACACACACACAACACACACACACACACACACACACACACACACACACACACACACATGCACAGACACACACACACACACATGCACAGACACACACACAACACACACACACACACACACAACACACACACACACACACACACACACACACACACACACAACTGTGTACGTAATGTGGAAGAAGTAAAGAGGCAGTTTAAGAGCTACCGAGAACTGTTTGATACGAAGACTTGTAAGCACTTAGAAAAAAAAACTGTGATAAGTAACCACTTTAGAACTGCAGGTAAATATGTAATATAAGTAATGTGATAAACAAGCACTTTTAAGCTACTTAGAACTATTTTGATTTAAGTAATTTGTAAAGTGAGTCGTTTTAAGCGTGCAGGTACTATGTTTATAATGTACGTTACGTGATAAATAGGCAGTTTATAATGCTTCGAAATCACTGCCTGACGCAATGTGTTAGTGGCGAAATGTGGGCAGTTTAAGAGAGCGAGGATGGGAAGTGATGCGATGTGGGCAGTTTAAGAGAGCGAGGATGGGAAGTGATGCGATGTGGGCAGTTTAAGAGAGCGAGGATGGGAGGTGATGCGATGTGGGCAGTTTAAGAGAGCTAGGATGGGAAGTGATGCGATGTGGGCAGTTTAAGAGAGCGAGGATGGGAAGTGATGCGATGTGGGCAGTTTAAGAGAGCGAGGATGGGAGGTGATGCGATGTGGGCAGTTTAAGAGAGCGAGGATGGGAAGTGATGCGATGTGGGCAGTTTAAGAGAGCGAGGATGGGAAGTGATGCGATGTGGGCAGTTTAAGAGAGCGAGGATGGGAAGTGATGCGAGCGGTGTATTTAGATGGGCAGTTTAGGTCAAAGAACCATCTGTTATGTGTGTACAGGTGAAGTGCAAGGTGTTGGGCAGTTTAAGGTTGTGGGGAAGTGACTGGTGTGTTCAGGTGGAGTGACAGTGTGGTGTGTCGAGGTCCCAGCCAGCTGGAAGACCAGCAGTTTAATTGCAAGAATAATGATCAGTTTAATGCAGTTTAAGTCTTACTGCAGCAGTTTAAGTCTTAATGGCAGAGCGAAATTAAAGGTTAGAGAACTGACTGGTCGATGGCCAGTTTACCCCACTGGTGTACGACCATTTAACCCCTTCAGTACGACCACTTAACCCCTTCAGTGCGACCACTTAACCCCTTCAGTACGACCACTTAACCCCTTCAGTACGACCACTTAACCCCTTGAGTACGACCACTTAACCCCTTGAGTACGACCATTTAACCCCTTGAGTACGACCATTTAATCCCTTCAGTACGACCACTTAACCCCTTCAGTACGACCACTTAACCCCTTAAGTACGACCAATTAACCCCTTGAGTACGACCACTTAACCCCTTCAGTACGACCACTTAACCCCTTCAGTACGACCACTTAACCCCTTCAGTACGACCACTTAACCCCTCGAGTACGACCACTTAACCCCTTGAGTACGACCACTTAACCCCTTGAGTACGACCACTTAACCCCTTGAGTACGACCATTTAACCCCTTCAGTACGACCACTTAACCCCTTGAGTACGACCACTTAACCCCTTGAGTACGACCACTTAACCCCTTCAGTATGACCACTTAACCCCTCGAGTACGACCATTTAACCCCTTCAGTACGACCACTTAACCCCTTCAGTACGACCATTTAATCCCTTCAGTACGACCACTTAACCCTTTGAGTACGACCACTTAACCCTTGAGTACGACCACTTAACCCCTTCAGTACGACCACTTAACCCCTTCAGTACGACCACTTAACCTCTTCAGTACGACCACTTTAACCCTTTGAGAACGACCACTTAACCTCTCGAGTACGACCACTTAACCCCTTGAGTACGACCACTTAATCCCTTCAGTACGACCACTTAACCCCTTCAGTACGACGACTTAACCCCTCGAGTACGACCACTTAACCCCTTCAGTACGACCACTTAACCCCTTGAGTACGACCACTTAACCCCTTGAGTACGACCACTTAACCCCTTGAGTACGACCACTTAACCCCTTCAGTACGACCACTTAACCTCTTGAGTACGACCACTTAACCCCTTCAGTACGACCACTTAACTCCTTGAGTACGACCACTTAACCCCTTCAGTACGACCACTTAACCCCTTGAGTACGACCACTTAACCCCTTGAGTACGACCACTTAACCCCTTCAGTACGACCACTTAACCCCTTGAGCACGACCACTTAACCCCTTGAGTACGACCACTTAACCCCTTCAGTACGACCACTTAACCTCTTGAGTACGACCACTTAACCCCTTCAGTACGACTATTTAACCCCTTCAGTACGACCACTTAACCCCTTCAGTACGACCACTTAACCCCTTGAGTACGACCACTTAACCCCTTGAGTACGACCACTTAACCCCTTGAGAACGACCACTTAACCCCTTGAGTACGACCACTTAACCCCTTGAGTTCGACCACTTAACCCCTTCAGTACGACCACTTTGAGTACGACCACTTAAACCCCTTGAGTACGACCACTTAACCCCTTGAGTACGACCACTTAACCCCTTGAGTACGACCACTTAACCCCTTGAGTACGACCACTTAACCCCTCGAGTACGACCACTTAACCCCTTGAGTACGACCACTTAACCCCTCGAGTACGACCACTTAACCCTTGAGTACGACCACTTAACCCCTTGAGTACGACCACTTAACCCCTTGAGTACGACCACTTAACCCCTTCAGTACGACCACTTAACCCCTTGAGTACGACCACTTAACCCCTTGAGTACGACCACTTAACCCCTCGAGTACGACCACTTAACCCCTTCAGTACGACCATTTAACCCCTTCAGTACGACCACTTAACTCTTTGAGTACGACCACTTAACCCCTTGAGTACGACCACTTAACCCCTTGAGTACGACCACTTAACCCCTCGAGTACGACCACTTAACCCTTTGAGTACGACCACTTAACCCCTCGAGTACGACCACTTAACCCCTCGAGTACGACCACTTAACCCCTTCAGTACGACCATTTAATCCCTTGAGTACGACCACTTAACCCCTTGAGTACGACCACTTAACCCCTTGAGTACGACCACTTAACCCCTTGAGTACGACCACTTAACCCCTTGAGTACGACCACAGGACGACCTAACGACTTAATTACGATGATTTATAGCCCCCTGGTTGAAGACGACTCCAACGTACTCATAAGGTCAAGTGGTCGTACTGGAGGTGTTCAGTCGTAGCTGTGAACGGGTGAAGTGGTCGTGGATAAGGTAAGAAGTCGTGGTGTCGTCGTACACACTGTGTCCTAAGGTGTCGTACCGTAGGTGAGAAGTTGTCGTACTTCATGAAGGTCGTACTACATGAAGGTCGAACATTGTGTGTTGATGGCCGGGCTAAGTCGTCCTGCTCCTGGGGGGGGGGAGTCGTTCTCCGGGGAGGGAGGGTCGTCTCGTTCTTCTTCTTCTTCTTTTTCTCCTCCTCCTCCTCCATCTTCTTCTTCTTCTTCTTCTTCTTCTTCTTCTTCTTCTTCTTCTTCTTCTTCTTCTCCTCCTCTTCCTCCTCCTCCTCCTCCTCCTCCTCCTCCTCCTCCTCTTCCTCTTCCTCCTTTTCCTCCTCCTCCTCCTCCTCCTCCTCTTCCTCCTCCTCCTCCTCCTCCTCCTCCTCCTCCTCCTCCTCCTCCTCTTCCTCCTCCTCCTCTTCCTCCTCCTCCTCTTCCTCCTCCTCCTCCTCTTCCTCCTCCTCCTCCTCCTCCTCCTCCTCCTCCTCCTCCTCCTCCTCTTCCTCTTCCTCCTTTTCCTCCTCCTCCTCCTCCTCCTCCTCCTCCTCCTCCTCCTCCTCCTCCTCCTCCTCCTCCTCCTCTTCCTCCTCCTCCTCCTCCTCTTCCTCCTCCTCCTCTTCCTCCTCCTCCTCCTCCTCCTCCCTGGGTATTTATTTACCATCTCATCTACACTAGACTCCCGGGGGGGGGGCCGACCCTGCGGTCCGTTTTCTTTACTTTTAATTAATTTCCTCCTTTGACTGTGTTAGCAAGGGGGAGGTGGTGTCGGGTCGGGTCGGGTCGGGTCGGGTCACACACACCCTCCATCCCAGTGTCCACATTAATCCTTTATTTCAGGTTAACTGGTAAATGAGTTTTATTGGCGAGTAATGTAATGCGATGTGTCTTTGCAGGTGAGGCTGTGTGCGTGTGTGTGTGTGTGGAGACGACGCTACGCTACGCTACGGTGAGTAACAGACGTACAGCACTACGTCCACTGTAGTACGTGGGAGACACCAAGAGATCAAGGGAGCTGTTCGTGGTGGTAGAGGAGGGACGTGGAGCCAGCCAGGGTGTGTGTGTGTGTGTGTGTGTGTGTAGACAGTCAGCCATGAGATGGACAGGCTATGAGATGGACGGGTTATGAGATAGACAGGTTATGAGATGGACAGGTTATGAGATGATGGACAGGTTATGAGATGGACAGGTTATGAGATGATGGACAGGTTATGAGATGGACAGGTTATGATGAGATGGACAGGTTATGAGATGATGGACAGGTTATGAGGAGATGGACAGGTTATGAGATGATGGACAGGTTATGAGGAGATGGACAGGCTATGAGATGGACGGGTTATGAGATAGACAGGTTATGAGATGGACAGGTTATGAGATGATGGACAGGTTATGAGATGGACAGGTTATGATGAGATGGACGGGTTATGAGATGGACAGGTTATGGGATGGACAGGTTATGAGATGATGGACAGGTTATGAGATGGACGGGTTATGAGATGGACAGGTTATGAGATGGACAGGTTATGAGATGGACAGTTATGGGATGGACAGGTTATGAGATGATGGACAGGTTATGAGATGATGGACAGGTTATGAGATGATGGACAGGTTATGAGATGATGGACAGGTTATGAGGAGATGGACAGGTTATGAGATGATGGACAGGTTATGAGATGATGGACAGGTTATGAGATGGACAGGTTATGAGGAGATGGACAGGTTATGAGATGGACAGGTTATGAGGAGATGGACAGGTTATGAGGAGATGGACAGGTTATGAGGAGATGGACAGGTTATGAGGAGATGGACAGGGTATGAGGAGATGGACAGGTTATGAGATGATGGACAGGTTATGAGGAGATGGACAGGTTATGAGATGATGGACAGGTTATGAGATGATGGACAGGTTATGAGGAGATGGACAGGTTATGAGATGATGGACAGGTTATGAGATGATGGACAGGTTATGAGGAGATGGACAGGTTATGAGATGATGGACGGGTTATGAGATGATGGACAGGTTATGAGATGATGGACAGGTTATGAGGAGATGGACAGGTTATGAGATGATGGACAGGTTATGAGATAATGGACAGGTTATGATGAGATGGACAGGTTATGAGATGATGGACAGGTTATGAGATGATGGACAGGTTATGAGATGATGGACAGGTTATGAGATGATGGACAGGTTATGAGATGATGGACAGGTTATGAGGAGATGGACAGGTTATGAGATAATGGACAGGTTATGATGAGATGGACAGGTTATGAGATGATGGACAGGTTATGAGATGATGGACAGGTTATGAGATGGACAGGTTATGATGAGATGGACAGGTTATGAGATGATGGACAGGTTATGAGGAGATGGACAGGTTATGAGATGATGGACAGGTTATGAGATGATGGACAGGTTATGAGATGATGGACAGGTTATGAGATGGACAGGTTATGAGATGATGGACAGGTTATGAGATGGACAGGTTATGATGAGATGGACAGGTTATGAGATGATGGACAGGTTATGAGATGATGGACAGGTTATGAGATGGACAGGTTATGAGATGATGGACAGGTTATGAGATGGACAGGTTATGATGAGATGGACAGGTTATGAGATGATGGACAGGTTATGAGATATGGACAGGTTATGAGGAGATGGACAGGTTATGAGATGATGGACAGGTTATGAGATGATGGACAGGTTATGAGATGGACAGGTTATGAGATGATGGACAGGTTATGAGATGGACAGGTTATGATGAGATGGACAGGTTATGAGATGATGGACAGGTTATGAGATGATGGACAGGTTATGAGATGATGGACAGGTTATGAGGAGATGGACAGGTTATGAGATGGACAGGTTATGATGAGATGGACAGGTTATGAGATGATGGACAGGTTATGAGATGATGGACAGGTTATGAGATGATGGACAGGTTATGAGATGATGGACAGGTTATGAGATGATGGACAGGTTATGAGGAGATGGACAGGTTATGAGGAGATGGACAGGTTATGAGGAGATGGACAGGTTATGAGGTGGACAGGTTATGAGGAGATGGACAGGTTATGAGGAGATGGACAGGTTATGAGATGATGGACAGGTTATGAGGAGATGGACAGCTTATGAGATGATGGACAGGTTATGAGGAGATGGACAGGTTATGAGGAGATGGACAGGTATGAGGAGATGGACAGGTTATGAGATGATGGACAGGTTATGAGGAGATGGACAGGTATGAGGAGATGGACAGGTTATGAGATGATGGACAGGTTATGAGATGATGGACAGGTTATGAGGAGATGGACAGGTATGAGGAGATGGACAGGTTATGAGAAGATGGACAGGTTATGAGATGATGGACAGGTTATGAGGAGATGGACAGGTTATGAGATGATAGACAGGTTATGAGGAGATGGACAGGTTATGATGAGATGGACAGGTTATGAGATGATGGACAGGTTATGAGGAGATGGACAGGTTATGAGATGATGGACAGGTTATGAGATGATGGACAGGTTATGAGGAGATGGACAGGTTATGAGATGATGGACAGGTTATGAGGAGATGGACAGGTTATGAGATGATGGACAGGTTATGAGGAGATGGACAGGTTATGAGATGGACAGGTTATGAGATGATGGACAGGTTATGAGGAGATGGACAGGTTATGAGGAGATGGACAGGTTATGAGATGATGGACAGGTTATGAGATGATGGACAGGTTATGAGGAGATGGACAGGTTATGAGATGATGGACAGGTTATGAGGAGATGGACAGGTTATGAGGAGATGGACAGGTTATGAGGAGATGGACAGGTTATGAGGAGATGGACAGGTTATGAGGAGATGGACAGGTTATGAGGAGATGGACAGGTTATGAGATATACTGAGTTTTGGAGGAGAGGAGTAATTGGTGGAGGGTTCCTGGGTGTGTTAAGTGGAGGGACGGGTTGAAGGGAAGATGAAGCGTTTGGGAGGGAGGAGTGGTTGGTGGAGGAGGGCACTTGGCACAGCGGAGGGAAAAAGGAAGTTGAAAAGTTAGGAAATAGATGTAAGAGGGCGATAGATGCAGAGGTGGGTCCTTCCTCAGTTAGTCTGTGTTGCTCCTTCATCACTAGTGTACAGGTCCCCCTCCCTGTACAGTACACACACACACACACACACACACACACACACACACACACACACACACACACACACATATAGACATACACAGCCTAAACCAGGTGTGTGTGTGTGTGTCTGTGTGTGTGTGTAATACAATAGAAAAACTTTCCACGTGAAACACGTAAATGTAACTGTGTATTATCATTGTTATTATTATTATTATTATTATTATTATTATCATTATTATTATTATTATTATTGATATTATTATTGTCTTTCTTGTTGTTGTTGCTGTTGTATATATACAAGATACAGTGTTGCTGGTGGGATTGTACTCACTACATGGGACAGCCTGCACGAATATGCACAAGTGAATTTCTTATCAGTTGGAGTCCACACATGACACAGTGTTACCAGTGTTAACTCTCCTTGGTACAATTAGACTCGGGATATGTCATTGGGGTTAGACGAGACCTGGTTAAGTTGAATGCCTCCAAGACCCAATTTCAAACCCAACTCTCTTTGGAAAACTCCTCACAACTCTCGTCTCTCCTTTGAGGGTTCTGTCTTGACTCAATGAACATACTCGTAACATCCACTCTTTCTTGGACACTCCACATTACGTGGAATACCTAAGTCTGCCTCTAAGGAACTGGGAGTCCTGTTCAGATGTGGAAATTTCTCTTCTGAACAATTGCTCCGTTTGTGCAATGGATTGATTCGTCCTTGTATGGAGTACTGCTCTCACATCTGGGGTGGTTCTAGCTTTGTATTCTTACTTGACACAGTTGAGGTGAAAATGGTCCGACTTATAGACTGTCCCAGGCTGACTTCCACACTTGACCCCCTTGCCCTACGCCGCAGTGTTGCTTCACCTTTCCCTATTCTACAGGTATTACTTTGGTTTTTGCACCCGAGAGCTGGCTGCTTGTGTGCCCCCCACCACTAGGTGCGCCACGCAGTACATGGCAAGCTGCTGCATCACATGGTAACTATGTGGCTCTCGGCAACTCAAGGGTGGGCCGTTTTGATAACTGTTTCTTTCCCTATACCTCGAAGCTTTGGAACTCTCATGTCTTTTTCCATAACTACGACCTCGCATATTTTAAGAGACAGGTTTTTTCACTTCATCCAAAATTCGTGAATACTTTTCTTTGTCTCTTCTCTTTCCCGTTTCATAATTCTCTATATCTCAATCAAAACCCGGCCTTGATGTGGACTTACGTCCTTGACTGGAGTCTCCAATATAGAAATAAAAAAAAAAAACACACCAAAATTACATTGCTATCAGAAGCCTGGGCGGCGACGCCAGTGTCGCCAATGTTTACAGAGGGGAAAAATAACGCACGGAGCAGCGTTGCCAGTGAACGCCCACCCTGGGGGCAACAGGTGTGGCGTATTTCCCCTCCCCTCCCCTCCCCCCTCCCTCCCATGCGTCACTGGGGAATCCCTGCTCTTCATGTTAACGACCACACGTCTGGGTTTGAGTGGCAGTATTAACCACTGGGCCAAATTACACTTGATAGGGCGTGTGTGTTCGTGTGTGTGTGTGTGTGTGTGTGTGTGTGTGTGTGTGTGTGTGTGTGTGTGTGTGTGTGTGTGTGTGT
>NC_092257.1:21937912-21940412 GCF_036320965.1 Panulirus ornatus | reverse complement strand
TGTGTGTGTGTGTGTGTTGTGTGTGTGTGGTTGCCCACCCCAGGTGTTTCTGGGTTTTGGACTGGGGAAAAGTGCCTTTCTCTTCTCTCTCTCTCTCTTTTCTTCTCTCTTTCTCTTCTCTCTCTTCTCCCCACCTTGAGGGAGGGGGGGGACAGTACGACCCTAGAGTGGTCGACAGCACGACGCCCCACCCGCCCCCTTGATCACTCGCGGTGAAATTTAGATTTACGACCTACGATCTTTGGGTACGTCGGCGGTACGCCCCCTGGTACTCGTACGCCCTTGGGCCCACGACGGTAGGGGGGGGGGGGGGGGGGACCCTTGGGGCCTCCATGTGACCTTGGCCAGCCAGTACGACCTTGAGACCTCCATGTGCCCCTTTGGGCCCACGACGGGTAGGGACCCTTGAGCACCCCTTTACGACCATTGGGGGGGATTTAGTACGCCCCTTGAGCACCTCTCGTAGCCCTTGGGGCACGAGGGGTAACCCATGGAAACCTCCATCGCCCTTTGGGCACGAGGGAACAAACCCTTGAGCATGACCTTACGGGCCAAAGGTCATGATGTGTGTGTGTTGTGTGTGTGTGTGTGTGTGTGTAAAAAACGAAGTATCGGCGTATGGGGAAACGTTTGTGTAAAGCGTAACTTTGTGCTTTAAAAAAGCCCAATTTTGGGTTTGTTGTAAGCGAAAACTTTCGTATAAGGAATCGTTTGGTAGAGCGAAAACTTTTGGTAAAGGAAAAACGTTTGCGAAAAGCGAACGTTGCGTAGAGCAAACGTTTGCGTAAAAGCGAAACGTTTGCGTAAAGAGAAAGTTTTTTAAAACAGAAAAAGAGTGTGTAGAGCGGAAAGGTTTAGCGTGCCAAGACGATGCCTAAAGCGAAAACGTTTATCTCAAAGCGAAACCGTTTGGTAGAGCGAAAAAAAGAAACCGTTGTACAAAGGAAAGTTGTATCACCCTTGTTATTCGTAAGATTACTAGCCCTCTTTTGTGGGGCAGGGTTGCCCCCTTGTTGACCTGTGTCCCAACCCTTGGCCACTGCCCATGTGAGTCAGAACCTGATTTGGTACTCTATTATGATCGGGAACGAAACTTTGTGGTTTTGTTATTTGGTTGAAATGAGGTGTTTTGTACTGTTATGTTCGATTACTATGGTGTACACTTCGTAAAATACAGCGGTACACCATTTTGTACACCTTCACACCCGTGTGTATTTTTACCCCTTGCGGAGTAAAATGTACTCATGGTGTACAGTGTGAACACCGTGTACACCATGTAGTACACTTCACACCCCCATTTTTATGTACCTCTTGAGAAGTACAAATGTACCCTCATGGTGTACAGGTGTAGTACACCCGGGTTTTCACCATGTAGTACACTCTCAACCCCATGTGTATGTACCTTTGAGAAGTACAAATGTACCCCATGGTGTACAGTGTTAGTACACCAGTTTACACCAGTAGTACACTCTCACACCCCCTGTGTATGTACCTCTTGAGAAGTACAAATGTACCTCATGGTGTACAGTGTAGTACACCGTGTACACATGTAGTTACACTCACACCCCCTGTGTATGTACCCCTTTAGAAGTACAAATGTACTCATGGGGGGACAGTGTAGTACCGCAGTGTACACCATGTAGTAACTTCACCCCCGTATGTATGTACCCCTTGAGAAGTACAAAATGTACCTCATGGTGTCAGTGTAGTCACCAGTGTACACCTGTTGTAAAACACTCTCACACCCCCCGTGTGTATGTACCCTTGAGGATTTTCATGTATACTTCTTAATCATACTCATGGTGTAAGGGGTGTACAGCAGTGTACACCTGTTGTACACCCTTCCACCCCCCATGTGTATGTACCCCTTGAGGGTTCAAAGTACGTTTATGGTGTACAGTGTAGTACACCAGTGTACACCTGTAGTACACTCTCTTTCCCCCCCCGTGTGTATGTACCCCCGGGGTGGGTACCATGTATCCAGGTTAGGGGAAAACCCCCTGAGTAATATTCGTTGTAGTGGTACACCGCCGTGAACTATGAACCCTTGGGTAACATCCATCGTTAATGATCATTCATGACTCCTTTTTCTACGTTACTCATACAAATGAGGGGAGAGGTCCACACACCACCGTGCTGGTGTGTGTGGGTGTGGGTTGTGTGTGTGTTGTGGGGGTTTGTGTGGTGTGTGTATGTGTGTGTGTGTGTGTGTGTGTGTGTGTTTGTGTGTGTGTGTGTGTGTGTGTATGGTATGTGTGTGTGTGTGTTTGTGTATCTGTTGTGTGTGTGTATGTGTGTTTGTGTGTGTGTGTGTATGTGTGGTGTGGGGTGGGGTGTGTGTGTGTGGGTTTGGGTTTCGGGGGATGTGGTTACGCCTTTTGGTCTGCTCCTCACTCTACACCACTCCCCATACCAACTACCCCTTTAACCACCCCTTCCATAGACCAACACACTCCACCACTCCCACACCCACAAAACCAAACACACACCCCCACACCCA
>NC_092257.1:21925412-21932912 GCF_036320965.1 Panulirus ornatus | reverse complement strand
TGGATTTGTATGTAGCATTTATGGATCTGGAGAAGGCATATGATAGAGTTGATAGAGATGCTCTGTGGAAGGTATTAAGAGTATATGGTGTGGGAGGCAAGTTGTTAGAAGCAGTGAAAAGTTTTTATCGAGGACGTAAGGCATGTGTACGTGTAGGAAGAGAGGAAAGTGATTGGTTCTCAGTGAAAGTAGGTTTGCGGCAGGGGTGTGTGATGTCTCCATGGTTGTTTAATTTGTTTATGGATGGGGTTGTTAGGGAGGTGAATGTAAGAGTTTTGGAAAGAGGGGCAAGTATGCAGTCTGTTGTGGATGAGAGAGCTTGGGAAGTGAGTCAGTTGTTGTTCGCTGATGATACAGCGCTGTTGGCTGATTTGGGTGAGAAACTGCAGAAGCTGGTGACTGAGTTTGGTAAAGTGTGTGAAAGAAGAAAGTTAAGAGTAAATGTGAATAAGAGCAAGGTACAGTAGGTACAGTAGGGTTGAGGGTCAAGTCAATTGGGAGGTAAGTTTGAATGGAGAAAAACTGGAGAAAGTAAAGTGCTTTAGATATCTGTGAGTGGATCTGGCAGCGGATGGAACCGTGGAAGCGGAAGTGAATCAAAGGATGGGGGAGAGGGCAAAAGTTCTCGGAGCGTTGAAAAATGTGTGGAAGTCGAGAACGTTATCTTGGAAAGCAAAAATGGGTGTGTTTGAGGGAATAGTGGCTCCAACAATGTTATATGGTTGCGAGGCGTGGGTTAATTTATAGAGTTGTGCGGAGGAGGATGGATGTGCTGGAAATGAGATGTTTGAGGACAATATGTGGTGTGAGGTGGTTTGATCGAGTAAGTAACGTAAGGGTAAGAGAGATATGTGGTAATAAAAAGAGTGTGGTTGAGAGAGCAGAAGCTGGTGTTTTGAAACGGTTTGGTCACATGGAGAGAATGAGTGAGGAAAGATTGACCAAGAGGATATATGTGTCGGAGTTGGAGGGAACGAAGAGAAGTGGGAGACCAAATTGGAGGTGGAAAGTTGGAGTGAAAAAGATTTTGTGTGATCGGGGCCTGAACATGCAGGAGGGTGAAAGGCGTGCAAGGAATAGAGTGAATGAGAACGATGTGGTATACCGGGGTCGACGTGCTGTCAGTGGATTGAACCAGGGTATGTGAAGCGTCTGGGGTAAACCATGGAAAGTTCTGTTGGGCCTGGATGTGGAAAGGGAGCTGTGGTTTCGGTGCATTATACATGACAGCTAGAGACTGAGTGTGGACGACTGTGGCCTTTGTTGTCTTTTTCTAGCGCTACCTCGCACACATGCGGGGGGAGGGGGAAGTTGTTCCATGTGTGGCGAGGTGTTGATGGGATGAATAAAGGCAGACAGTATGAATTATGTACATGTGTATATATGTATATGTCTGTGTGTGTATATATATGTATACGTTGAGATGTATAGGTATATATATTTGCGTGTGTGGACGTGTATGTATATACATGTGTATGGGGGTGGGTTGGGCCATTCTTTCGTCTGTTTCCTTGCGCTACCCCTCGCTAACGCGGGAGACAGCGACAAAGTATAATAAATAGAAATATATAAAGTGTGTGTTTGTGTGTGTGTGTGTGTGTGTGTCAAAAGGCTGACAAGTATAACAAACTCATGACTCTGGCTATGGGGCGGCCCCATGACTCCACCACTGCGGAGGCTGGCCATCGAGCATGACACACACACACACACACACACACACACTTGTGATCCAGTTGTACCTGTGATGAAGGTAACATGTTACAGGGATACACCGTAGCAGTACACTACTGTCTGTGTGGGTCATGACCCAGTCCCTTCTTAGGAGAGGGACCAGAAAGTGGGTGGTACACAGGAAATTTCGATCACATTACACAGAAATCGTCACATTACATAGACATCGTCACATTACATAGACATCGTCACATTACATAGACATCGTCACATTACATAGACATCGTCATGAGGGGTTACATAATGGGTATATGTACATTTAACACATATTAAGAAGTTGAGTTAGGCCCACACATACCTCAATATGGATACGTACGTGGCAGAAAATTGGGTCATATTAACTGCAAACACAAGGGCATGATAGAGGTCATATGTAGTTAGCAGTTTACGTGGATATGATACGTATATAACTGGAAATAGGCGTCATATCACATGATCACATGAACGATCGTTACGTAGCGTGATAGAACCAGGATCGTTAACTGGTAATCCCAGGTCAGACCACACTGAACCATCGGAAACTCGTTAGGGTTGTCCGTGACGTGGCGTGAGGTCATTCGCTCCTCATAAAACACGGTCCGAATTGGGCTGTTGAATGACACTGTAATGTGGGTGCCACTCCCACAGTGAGGGGCGGTGTGTGGGGGTGTGGGGCGGCAGCGACCATCTCCACCCACCACCCACCTCCTCCTCCTCCTTCTCCCCCAACCTGTGGACGTGATGGGCCGACCCCATGGGGCTCCCTCTCTCTCTCTCTGTGTGGGGGCGCCCCGTCCGCCCGTGTGGGGCGCCCCGCCCCGTCCGCCTGTGTGGGGCGCCCCGCCCCGCCCCGTCCGCCTGTGTGATTCGCTCGTGCCCGTAAGCCACAGCTTGTCTGTTGTCATACACGCCAGTGAATTCGCTCCTCCGTCGTACACACAGTACGTAGGGGGACGTCTCCCTCCTGACGGAGAGAGGGTCGAGTACCCAGCGTGTATGGCGGCCTCCACCCACCCACCCACACGCCTCTGTCCACGACCGTCCCAGGGGGCACGGGCCCTAGACAGAATCTGTCCACACATTCTGTCTCCCTAACTAGACGGGTGGTTCTCAAAAACGGAGGGCCATACACATGGCTTTGTGGCTCACTGTGTCCATCCCTCTCTCTCTCTCTCTCTCTCTCTCTCTCTCTCTCTCTCTCTCTCTCTCTCTCTCTCTCTCTCTCTCTCTCACTGCCTGCACGGCATCGACAGTTTGAGTTTGAGGACGTGTCACCCGGGTTGGGTGTGGTTCGAAGCCCTCAGCCTCCTCCTCCTTCTGCTAAGGCGTCCCCCATGCCATGGTTGACGTTGGGACATCTTGTCTGGGTGACCTTTGACCTCTCCTCTCACCCCCCCCCCCTCGCTGGTTGACCCCACACACCCCTCCTCTGGTTTCCCCCTGTCTGTGTGTCTTCCTTCGTGGGGGAATGTGGCTGCCTTTCGCACCCACACTGACTACGTTTTCCTGCATGCACGTGAATGGATATAGAATTAGGAACACGTACATACCTCGGGTTAAGGGATTTCCTTCCTCCACCACCGTACACGTGCCTCATGCCATCACACATTTCTCATTTCCCTCCCGTGACCTCCTCACCTTTCTGATACACCTCCACTGTGAACGACCAACCCCTGGCACTGTCTCCCCCTAAGATACATCTGACCAGCAAAGGGTTTTGACAACAATGGACGGGATTGCCACAGAGATGTGTCTGTGGCACTTTAGGTTAGCCAGGGGGAAGTGGCAGGTGCCTTGTGGTCATACCTCCTCACAACAGTGGGTTTCGAGGTCTTACTTACCACTTTTCAGTGTGGAATTGATCATACCAACCAGTGGTAGCGATGCTGTTTCCTGTGGGGCGGGGCAGCGTCAGGAATGGATGAAGGCAAGCAAGTATGAATATGTACATGTGTATGTGTGTATATGTCTGCGTATGTGTATGTATATGTATATATGAGTGGTGGGCCATTCTTTCTTCGTCTGTTTCCTGGCGCTACCTCGCTGATGCGGGCATCGGCGACTGAGTATGATAGATAGATAAATGATATATATATATATATATATATATATATATATATATATATATATATATATATATATATATTATACTTAATCGCCGTCTCCCGCGTTAGCGAGGTAGCGCAAGGAAACAGACGAGAGATTGGCCCAACCCACCCACATACACATATATATATATATATATATATATATATATATATATATATATATATATATATATATATATATATACATAAACGCCCACAAACGCACATATACGTACCTATACATTTCAACGTATACATACATATACATACACAGACATGTACATATATACACATGTTTATATTCATACTTGCTGCCTTCATCCATTCACGTCGCCACCCCGCCACACATGAAATAGCATCCCCCGCCCCTCCCCCGCGAGGTGGCGCTAGGAAAAGACAACAAAGGCCCCATTCGTTCACACTCAGTCTCTAGCTGTCATGTGTAATGCACCGAAACCACAGCTCCCTTTCCACATCCAGGCCCCACACAACCTTCCATGGTTTACCCCAGACGCTTCACATGCCCTGGTTCAATCCATTGACAGCACGTCGACCCTGGTATACCACATCGTTCCAATTCACGCTATTCCTTGCACGCCTTTCACCCTCCTGTATGTATGTAATTATGTATGTATGTATGTATTATTATTATTATTAATGTTGTTATTATTATTATTATTATTATTATTATTATTATTATTATTATTATTATTATTATTATCATTATTATTATTATTGTTATTATTATTATTATTAATATTAGAAGCAGTAGTAGTAGTAGTAGTAGTAGTAGTAGTAGTAGTATTATAATATATACGTTTCTCTGTATGTCTGTTGGGGGTGTGAGAGAGGCCCCCCCAGGACCATGACAGATGGTGGCGACGCCCGGAGGTGCCACCCGGACCACAGATCACGACAGAGACCATATGGTCTGCACGGTCGAGGGTGAAGGTATGGGTGATTTAGAGCCCTAGGGCTTATGACAACAACAACAACCCCCCCCCCCTCCCCCCAACCCTTGGTCTTTGAGCACGACGGTACGACCCTTGAGCACGACGGTACGACCCTTGAGCAACACGACGGGACGACCCTTGAGCAACACGACGGTACGACCCTTGAGCAACACGACGGGACGACCCTTGAGCAACACGACGGGACGACCCTTGAGCACGACGGGACGACCCTTGAGCAACACGACGGGACGACCCTTGAGCAACACGACGGGACGACCCTTGAGCACGACGGTACGACCCTTGAGCAACACGACGGGACGACCCTTGAGCACGACGGTACGACCCTTGAGCAACACAACGGTACGACCCTTGAGCAACACGACGGTACGACCCTTGAGCACGACGGTACGACCCTTGAGCACGACGGTACGACCCTTGAGCAACACAACGGTACGACCCTTGAGCAACACGACGGGACGACCCTTGAGCACGACGGTACGACCCTTGAGCAACACGACGGTACGACCCTTGAGTAACACGACGGGACGACCCTTGAGCAACACGACGGTACGACCCTTGAGCAACACGACGGTACGACCCTTGAGCAACACGACGGGACTACCCTTGAGCACGACGGTGCGACCCTTGAGCACGACGGTACGACCCGTGAGCACGACGGTACGACCCTTGAGCACGACGGTACGACCCTTGAGCACGACGGTACGACCCTTGAGCACGACTGGACGACCCTTGAGCACGACGGGACGACCCTTGAGCACGACGGTACGACCCTTGAGCACGACGGGACGACCCTTCAGCACGACGGGACGACCCTTGAGCACGACGGGACGACCCTTGAGCACGACGTTACGACCCTTGAGCACGACGTTACGACCCTTGAGCAACACGACGGGACGACCCTTGAGTACGACGGGACGACCCTTGAGCACGACGGTACGACCCTTGAGCAACACGACGGGACGACCCTTGAGCAACACGACGGGACGACCCTTGAGCACGACGGTACGACCAGATGTACCACCATGGTACCACTGCCTCTGTCTCCAGTGGACCAGATGTACCAGTATGGTACCACCGCCTCTGTCTCCAGTGGTACCAGTATGGTACCACTGCCTCTGTCTACAGTGGACCAGATGTACCAGTATGTACCACTGCCTCTGTCTCCAGTGGACCAGATGTACCAGTATGTACCACTGCCTCTGTCTACAGTGGACCAGATGTACCAGTATGGTACCACTGCCTCTGTCTCCAGTGGACCAGATGTACCAGTATGGTACCACTGCCTCTGTCTACAGTGGACCAGATGTACCAGTATGGTACCACTGCCTCTGTCTCCAGTGGACCAGATGTACCAGTATGGTACCACTGCCTCTGTCTCCAGTGGACCAGATGTACCAGTATGGTACCACTGTCTCTGTCTACAGTGGACCAGGGTTGGCCTTGTACTACCCAGTGGATCACTGGAGTGGACCAGGAAGCTAGCTGGGTGACGAGCGGGTGGTTCCTTTGTGTGTGTGTGTGTGTGTGTGTGGCCAAGAAGGAATGTAATATTATTGTCTTTACGAGGCACCGAGTGTGGAGGTGTGGGTGTGGGTGTGAGGGTGGTAGGGCGCGCGTGGGCGCGCGTGGGCGGGCGGGGCCCTTCGTCAGCCAGTAGGAGAGGGTGTGTTGTGGAGGGAGGTGTGAGGGAGGGAAGTGGAGGGAACTCCATGGCGCCTCCAATCCTCTCTCTCTCTCTCTCTCTCTCTCTCTCTCTCTCTCTCTCTCTCTCTCTCTCTCTCTCTCTCTCTCTCTCTGAGCCACAGACCAGGGTGGAGGGAGGAGGTATAGATATAGATAGATATAGATATATATATATATATATATATATATATATATATATATATATATATATATATATTCCTGAGCGCTACGATAGTCTATGCCACGGAGGAGTCCCGGGTCGGGTCATAGAGAGGTTGTGTGGCGTGATGGGGTTGCACAGACGTTGGCTGGTCACCTCACACAAGTCCTCATGTCTGTGAGGGCGCGAGCTGGTTGTGAGGTGACCACACACCCGACCTCATGTCTGTGAGGGCACGAGAGGGTTGTGAGGTGACCACAGACCCGTCCTCATGTCTGTGAGGGCACGAGAGGGTTGTGAGGTGACCACAGACCCGTCCTCATGTCTGTGAGGGCACGGGGTCGGGTTGTGAGGTGACCACAGACCCGTCCTCATGCCTATGAGGGCGCGAGGTCGGGTTGTGAGGTGTCCACACACCCGACCTCATGTCTGTGAGGGCACGAGGTCGGGTTGTGAGGTGACCACACACACACGTCCTCATGTCTGTGAGGGCGCGAGGTCGGGTTGTGAGGTGACCACACACACACGTCCTCATGCCTGTGAGGGCGCGAGGTCGGGTTGTGAGGTGTCCACACACCCGACCTCATGTCTGTGAGGGCACGAGGTCGGGTTGTGAGGTGACCACACACCCGTCCTCATGTCTATGAGGGCACGAGGTCGGGTTGTGAGGTGACCACACACCCGTCCTCATGTCTGTGAGGGCACGAGTTGGTTGAGAGGTGACCACATACACGTCCTCATGTCTATGAGGGCACGAAGTCGGGTTGTGAGGTAACCACACACCCGTCCTCATGTCTATGAGGACGCGAGGGGGTTGTGAGGTGACCACACACACGTCCTCATGTCTGTGAGGGCACGAGGTCGGGTTGTGAGGTGACCATACACC
>NC_092257.1:21907912-21922912 GCF_036320965.1 Panulirus ornatus | reverse complement strand
TGACCTGATCCCTCGAGTATGACCTGATTCTCGAGTATGACCTGACCCCTCGAGTATGACCTGATTCTCGAGTATGACCTGACGCTTCGAGTATGACCTGATACTCAAGTATGACCTGACCCCTCGAGTATGACCTGATTCTCGAGTATGACCTGATCCCCGAGTATGACCAGACGATTCGAGTATGACCTGATCCCTCGAGTATGACCTGACGATTCGAGTATGACCTGATCCCTCGAGTATGACCTGATACTCGAGTATGACCTGATCGATCGAGTATGACCTGATTCCCCAGTATGACCTGACCTTTGAGTATGACCTGATCCCTCGAGTATGACCTGATCCTTAGTGATTGACCTGACCTCTCGAGTATGATCTGATCCTCGAGTATGACCTGATCCCTCGAGTATGACCTGATTCTCGAGTATGACCTGATCCCTCGAGTATGACCTGATCCTTAGAGATTGACCTGACCTCTCGAGTATGATCTGATCCTCGAGTATGACCTGATTCTCGAGTATGACCTGACCCCTCGAGTATGACCTGATCCCTCGCGTATGACCTGATTCTCGAGTATGACCTGATCCTTGAGTATGACCTGATCCCTCGAGTATGACCTGATTCTCGAGTATGACCTGATCCCTCGAGTATGACCCGACGATTCGAGTATGACCTGATCCTCGAGTATTACCTGATCCTTGAGTATGACCTGACGCTTCGAGTATGACCTGATACTCAAGTATGACCTGACCCCTCGAGTATGACCTGATCCCTCGCGTATGACCTGATTCTCGAGTATGACCTGACGCTTCGAGTATGACCTGATTCTCGAGTATGACCTGATCCTCGAGTATAACCTGACACCTCAAGTATGACCTGACCCTCATTCATGACCTGACCCCATCAGTCACGACGGCACCACCTTAGGGCATCATGACCTGGCCCTTGACCTTATCCATCAAAGGTTGGGTCAGAGGCCAAGCCACCATACTCTTCAGGCGTAAGACTCGTAAAGTCGTGCTTAAGGGTCGTACCACGGTGGGTCGTACTGCCGTGCTTACAGGTCGTCACGTCATTGGACTTACCTCGTTGCTCAGGGGTCGTACCGTCGTGCTCAAAGGTCATACCGTCGTGCTCAAGGGTTGTACGGTCGTGCTCAAGGGGTCGTACCGTCGTGCTTAAGGGTCGTCCCTTCGTGTTCAAGGGTCGTACCGTCGTGCTCAGAGGTCGTACTCAGGGGTCGTACCGTCATGTTCAAGGGGTCGCACCGTCGTGCTCAAGGGGTCGTACGGTCGTGTTCAAGGGGTCGTAAGGTCGTGTTCAAGGGGTCGTACCGTCGTGATCAAGGGTCGTACTCTGGGGTCGTACCATCATGTTCAAGATGTCAATAATAACAACCTTCTGTACTGACCTTCGTAGTATATATATGTTCTCCTCCCTCCTCCTCCTCCTCCTCCTCCTCCTCCTCCTTCTCCTCCTCCTCCTCCATCTCCTCCTCCTCCTCCTCCTCCTCCTCCTCGTTCTCCTCCTCCTCCTCCTCCTCCTCCTCCTCCTCTTCCTCCTCCTCCTCTTCTTCCTCTGTCTACTTTCTAAAAGTTTACCATCGTGTTTGGTATAGTTCATGTCTGCCAGGGGACGCTGGCTGCCCTGCTCTCTCTCTCTCTCTCTCTCTCTCTCTCTCTCTCTCTCTCTCTCTCTCTCTCTCTCTCTCTCTCTCTCTCTTCTCTCTCTCTCCCTCGCCTCGCCCCGTGTGGCACAGTGACATCTACCACGTTCCAGTGGAACACCTTATTTTCTTTTCCCCTTCTCCCTCCCCCACACAGTGAGGGATATTGTGTGTCTGTCCCACCTTGCGTCTCCACCAACACCTGGGGTGGTGTTGGAGATGATGGAGGTGTTGGTGGAGGGTCGACATGGCACAGATGGAGCAAGGTGGAGAACTCCACCAACGCTATAGGATTCAATTGTTCACTGTTATCTATCTCTCCCACCTTTCTTCCCCCACCTCTCTTCACTGGGTGTACTGACTACCTCTGGCTAGTCCAGTGTGAATGCCAGTCTTCAGTTTCGTCTTGGACTCTCGTCACACACACACACACACACACACACACACACACACACACACACACACACACACACACACACGAGCTTATCTGTCTCTCTCTCTATCTTATCTCTCTTTAGTTCCTCTGTCTTCTGTTTCTCAATTCATTTTAAGCATTCGTCTCGTCACTACACATGTTGTCGCTTTTAGAGTTTTGTAAGATGAAGTTGTGTGTGTTGTGTGGACACACATCTACTGTGTGATCTCTAAGTGTTAATGTGTTTCCTTTTAAGTTGTGTGTGTGAGGTATGTTGTGAGTGTGTGAGGTATGTTGTGAGTGTGTGAGGTATGTTGTGAGTGTGAGGTATGTTGTGAGTGTGAGGTATGTTGTGAGTGTGAGGTATGTTGTGAGTGTGAGGTATGTTGTGAGTGTGTGAGGTATGTTGTGAGTGTGAGGTATGTTGTGAGTGTGAGGTATGTTGTGAGTGTGTGAGGTATGTTGTGAGTGTGAGGTATGTTGTGAGTGTGTGAGGTATGTTGTGAGTGTGAGGTATGTTGTGAGTGTGAGGTATGTTGTGAGTGTGTGAGGTATGTTGTGAGTGTGAGGTATGTTGTGAGTGTGAGGTATGTTGTGAGTGTGTGAGGTATGTTGTGAGTGTGAGGTATGTTGTGAGTGTGTGAGGTATGTTGTGAGTGTGAGGTATGTTGTGAGTGTGAGGTATGTTGTGAGCGTGAGGTATGTTGTGAGTGTGAGGTATGTTGTGAGTGTGTGAGGTATGTTGTGAGTGTGAGGTATGTTGTGAGTGTGAGGTATGTTGTGAGTGTGAGGTATGTTGTGAGTGTTCTGTGAGCGCACATCTCCTGGACCTCTCATACACCTTCTCTCTTCCTATTATGATGTCATATCGTGGTCCACCTGTCTATATATATATATATATATATATATATATATATATATATATATATATATATATATATATATATATATATATATATATATGTCAAGTGCATATTACGTCTCCATCATCCCAATCTTTTCTAACATCCTTGTAAACCATTTCTTCAGATATTTTCCCTCTCTCTCTCTCTCTCTCTCTCTCTCTCTCTCTCTCTCTCTCTCTCTCTCTCTCTCTCTCTCTCCTCATGGTAGATATTCTACGCCCTGGTGGTTGTAGACTTCACATCACCTACGTTCCACTGGTGTTTTGAGACTACGTTGTTTCTTCCTCTATACTTCATATCATTATGAATTTAGATGTAGCTGGAAGCTTGACTTGTTGAAGTTAACTGTCCATCTCTTGTACATGATGATCACATAGTATGTGTGTGTGTGTGTGTGTATGTGTGTGTGTGTGTGTGTGTGTGTGTGTGTGTTAACCAGAGGTTGGATGGTAGGAACATGTGACTTTAAGGTTGCTTCCACCTTCCGGTCATTAATTAACTTGCTAGGGCCCCGAGGCTACACCAGCCACTCCACACACACACACACACACACACACACACACACACACACACACACACACACACACACACACACCAGTCTTCCTACCTCCACACTGTCTCCACCAGGCTCCACCCCCAACACTCCACCACTCCACACCAACAGTACAGTGCTGGTGGCACATCATTTCACCCTCCCTCACCTTACACCACAAGTGCTACCACTTGGTTACGTCGGAGCTCTGCGTCGGACGTAGCGTTGCAACACATTCCCGAACACCTTCCTGCTCGTAGGTCACAGCTATAGCCCCTTCGAGTGCGAGGTTACAGTTCTTGTGCTGTGATGGGAGGATGACCTTTGACCCCTCTCTCTCTCTTGAGGCTCAGGTGAGAGGTTAGGCCAAGAATCGTACCGTCGTGCTCAAGGGTCGTACCGTCGTGTTCAAGGGTCGTACCGTCGTGTTCAAGGATCGTACCGTCGTGTTCAAGGGTCGTAGCGTTGTGTTCAAGGGTCGTACCGTCGTGTTCAAGGGTCGTACCGTCGTGCTTAAGGGTCGTACCGTCGTGTTCAAGGGTCGTACCGTCGTGGTCAAGGGTCGTACCGTCGTGGTCAAGGGTCGTACCGTCGTGTTCAAGGATCGTACCGTCGTGTTCAAGGATCGTACCGTCGTGCTTAAGGGTCGTACCGTCGTGGTCAAGGGTCGTACCGTCGTGCTCAAGGGTCGCACCGTCGTGCTCAAGGGTCGTACCGTCGTGCTCAAGGGTCGTACCGTCGTGCTCAAGGGTCGTACCGTCGTGTTCAAGGATCGTACCGTCGTGCTTAAGGGCCGTACCGTCGTGCTTAAGGGTCGTACCGTCGTGCTCAAGGGTCGTACCGTCGTGCTCAAGGGTCGTACCGTCGTGTTCAAGGATCGTATCGTCGTGCTCAAGGGTCGTACCGTTGTGCTCAAGGGTCGCACCGTCGCACTCGAAGGTCGTGCCATCGTGCCAGAGATGTTCACCATTAGCACCAGAGACTTTGTGGAGATAATGTTCTCTCTCTCTCTCTCTCTCTCTCTCTCTCTCTCTCTCTCTCCCTCCTATTTTACAGCTATCATTTCCGACAACCCAAGGACTCGTGGGCTGTTCCCGTGCCGTCCCCGCGCTACACAAAGGCTTGGGAGCCGTGGCCCGCGTTTGCCTGCTGCTTCCCACAGTTTAGGTGGAGACTCCGGCCCTCACGAGGATGAACTGTTACGAATCCTCGAACTGGAATTCTTCTCTCGTCCTGACACCTTTCTCCCTTGACGAGTTTGGTCGAGAAGCAGGTGTGGGTTTGTGATTAATATCTTTATTCGCTCTCTCATGTCTTGTTTTCTTGACGTTTCAAATAGACCATAATTGGAGTATATTTTGGTCATGCCTTGTATGTCGCTGGATAATGAAGAAAGTGATATTCCATATTTACTTATAGATTTTTCAATAGATGATTTGTATGCTCATATATATATATATATATATATATATATATATATATATATATATATATATATATATATATATATATATATATCCCTGGAGAGAGGGGAGAAAGAATACTTCCCACGCATTCCTCACGTGTCGTAGAAGGCGACTTTAGGGGACGGGAGCGGGGGGCCAGAAACCCTCCCCTCCTTGTATTTTTAACTTTCTAAAAGGGGAAACAGAAGAAGGAGTCACGCGGAGAGTGCTCATCCTCCTCGAAGGCTCAGATTGGGGTGTCTAAATGTGTGTGGATGTAACCAAGATGAGAAGAAAGGAGAGATAGGCAGTATGTTTGAGGAAAGGAACCTGGATGTTTTGGCTCTGAGTGAAACGAAACTCAAGGGTAAAGGGGAAGAGTGGTTTGGGAATGTCTTGGGAGTAAAGTCAGGGGTTAGTGAGAGGACAAGAGCAAGAGAAGGAGTAGCACTACTCCTGAAACAGGAGTGGTGGGAGTATATGATAGAGTGTAAGAAAGTAAACTCTAGATTGATATGGGTAAAACTGAAAGTTGATGGAGAGTGGTGGGTGATTATTGATGCATATGCACCTGGGCATGAGAAGAAAGATCATGAGAGGCAAGTGTTTTGGAAGCAGCTGAATGAGTGTGTTAGTGGTTTTGATGCACGAGACCGGGTTATAGTGATGGGTGATTTGAATGCAAAGGTGAGTAATGTGGCAGTTGAGGGAATAATGGTGTACATGGGGTGTTCAGTGTTGTAAATGGAAATGGTGAAGAGCTTGTAGATTTATGTGCTGAAAAAGGACTGATGATTGGGAATACCTGGTTTAAAAAGCGAGATATACATAAGTATACTTATGTAAGTAGGAGAGATGGTCAGAGAGCGTTATTGGATTACGTGTGTTAATTGATTGGCGATCAAAATGTTTTTTATATATAACTAGAGAACATGCTGTAGGTATATCCCCAGTTTACTGTACCTTCCCCACCACCACGAACACCTTGTTCTTACCCCAGCACTACCCCTGTCCCACACACACACACACACACACACACACACCTGAGCGTGTTGATACGTCACCGGGACCGACAGGGAGCGAGAGAGGCCAGTGTTTGCCTCCTGCTCTCGCCTCGATCCCATGATGTTGTCCTTCGTCCAGCCCTGACTCTCTCTCTCTCTCTCTCTCTCTCTCTCTCTCTCTCTCTCTCTCTCTCTCTCTCTCTCTCTCTCTCTCTCTCTCTCTGTGTGTGTGTATAAGGTGTAGTGCCCTTAAGCCCGGCAATCAATTCCTTGAGCACGATGGTACAGTCTACCTCCCCAGGGCTTGGCCTTACAACGTCTCCAATTAGGGGTCAGGTCAAAGGTCATGTCATCAGATCCAACGACCTCATTGGTTGTGTTTCAAGTGGTTAAAAGTCGCCCGTTTGTGTTCATGTGTCGTACCGTTGTGTGAGTGAGATCAAGACGCATTTCTTACAGTGTATTGGGTGAACGCGTCTAAGCCTTCCTTCATTATAGGCCATCTCGAGTTTAAAGAAAATAACAAGAGAAAGAATGAAGACATTAATGAAGGTTCCTCATGTGTTGGTTATAATAATCCTAATTGTAGGAAGGTTGTAGGAAGAGAGAAAGATAGAAGAGGGGGGGAAAGAGAACTCCACAACTTTGGAATTCGAGGGAAGAAGAAGAAAGAAGGGACGATAATGTTCCATCCTTGTGTGGCGGGTTTCTACACAGAAACTGTGGGATGCAGCTGCCAGACTAGGAGCCACGGGTCCAAGTCTTGGTGGGCACACACACACACACACACACACACACACACACACACACACACACACACACACACACACACACACTAACATCTCACGAGAGTTGTGGCCGAAATGATAGCTGTAGAATAGAGTCAGGCAAGCAACTTCACGGCAGACAGAGAGCGTAGGGTTGGAGCGAGGCCACACCTGGAGCATAGATAACCTGGAAGACTCTGGATTCCATTTTGGTCTTTTAGAAAAGTGAAGGAAGAACCATACCAGATATTCCAGGTGTGCCCCATACTAGGGTGGATGAAACCCATGTAAATATGAAGTGATACAGCACCGATGCAACACATACAGTATTTGGGAAGCACCGATGCAACACATACAGTGTTTGGGAAGCACCGATGCAACACATACAGTGTTTGGGAAGCACCGATGCAACACATACAGTGTTTGGGAAGCACCGATCCAACACATACAGTATTTGGGAAGCACCGATGCAACACATACAGTGTTTGGGAAGCACCGATGCAACACATACAGTATTTGGGAAGCACCGATGCAACACATACAGTGTTTGGGAAGCACCGATGCAACACATACAGTGTTTGGGAAGCACCGATGCAACACATACAACATTTGGGAAGCACCGATGCAACACATACAGTGTTTGGGAAGCGCCGATGCAACACATACAACATTTGGGAAGCACTGATGCAACACATACAGTGTTTGGGAAGCACCGATGCAACACATACAGTGTTTGGGAAGCGCCGATGCAACACATACAACATTTGGGAAGCACCGATGCAACACATACAGTGTTTGGGAAGCACCGATGCAACACATACAACATTTGGGAAGCACTGATGCAACACATACAGTGTTTGGGAAGCGCCGATGCAACACATACAGTATTTGGGAAGCACCGATGCAACACATACAGTGTTTGGGAAGCACCGATGCAACACATACAGTGTTTGGGAAGCACCGATGCAACACATACAGTGTTTGGGAAGCACCGATGCAACACATACAGTGTTTGGGAAGCGCCGATGCAACACATACAGTATTTGGGAAGCGCCGATGCAACACATACAGTGTTTGGGAAGCACCGATGCAACACATACAGTGTTTGGGAAGCACCGATGCAACACATAAAGTATTTGGGAAACACCGATGCAACACATACAGTGTTTGGGAAACACCGATGCAACACATACAGTGTTTGGGAAGCACCGATGCAACACATACAATGTTTGGGAAGCACCGATGCAACACATACAGTGTTTGGGAAGCACCGATGCAACACATACAGTGTTTGGGAAGCGCCGATGCAACACATACAGTATTTGGGAAGCACCGATGCAACACATACAGTGTTTGGGAAGCACTGATGCAACACATACAGTGTTTGGGAAGCACTGATCCAACACATACAGTATTTGGGAAACACCGATGCAACACATACAGTGTTTGGGAAGCACCGATGCAACACATACAGTGTTTGGGAAGCACCGATGCAACACATACAGTATTTGGGAAGCACCGATGCAACACATACAGTATTTGGGAAGCACCGATGCAACACATACAGTATTTGGGAAACACCGATCCAACACATACAGTGTTTGGGAAGCACCGATCCAACACATACAGTATTTGGGAAGCACCGATGCAACACATACAGTATTTGGGAAGCACGTTTGTGTGTGTGTGTGATGATAAGTTATGTACAGGTTTCCAAAGCAGAGGTGAGGATAGGGTTACGTCTAACGTGTTCATGATGTTCAAGAGGTGAACTGTGGTGTTTTGAAATCCGAAAGACGGAAACAAGATGTACAGTGTTCGTTCTAATACCATTGTCTTGAAGTGGATGACAGCTTCTTCATTCTAAGAGTCTGCGTATGTTGGAATATGTTCAGTTCGAGAAAGAGAGAACGAGTATCAGAGAGGGAGTGGAGGAGGAGAGGGGGGAAGGGACGTTAGATAGAGGTGAAGGGAAGAACGAATGGGCCATTAATTAGAATGTTTACATCAGTCTCATCTCGTTGGGAAGGGGCTACACCAAGGCATGCCTCCAGAGACGAAGAGACCTTAGGTTGGTCTTATGACAGACGACCATGGTGACCCAGCAAGCTCTCTCTCTCTCTCTCACACCTGGAGGAGGGATGAGAATCAGGACCATTGGCTTGATCCCACATAGGGAAGCGCTCCCGACTCCCTGAAGGAGGAGACTAGAGAGTGGCGTAGGGTCCAGTTGGGAAGAGATGCATGACGGAAGAGGAGGAAGAGGAAGAGGAAAGAGGAAGAAGGAGAAGAAAAGGAGGACCATATCATGCAAAAGGTCCATTTCAGGAGAGTAAGGTACGAGGTGAGAGAGAGAGAGAGAGAGAGAGAGAGAGAGAGAGAGAGAGAGAGAGAGAGAGAGAGAGAGAGAGAGAGAGAGATTCATCCCTGAAGAGGCTCACTTTTCAAGTGTGGGCCAACGCGAGATGTGGGCCAGCCATTCATTAGGAAGGAAGGTTTGGGTGGGGAGGGATGGTGGTGAGAGAGAGAGAGAGAGGGGAGAGAGAGGGGAGCGGGGTCAGGAAGTGGGAGAGAGGGGGAGAGGGAAGGGGAAGTGGGGGGTGTCTGGCAGGAGGTGGTTAAAGAGAGTTGGTTAGTAGGGAAGACAGGGAACATTGTAGCCCGGGGGACAGGGGAAGAAAAGGAGTCGTGGGGCGAGGGGAAGAGAGAGAGAGAGAGGGGAAGAAAAGGAGGAGCTTCCAGGGGTGGGGAAATGAGGGCTGAAAGAAGGGGGAAGAGGGAAGAGGAGAGGAAGGAGGGTGGGGGAGGGAAATTATATTTGGTGAGAGTACAGAGGGAGGATATCTTGCTGCGAGAGAGAGAGAGAGAGAGAGAGAGAGAGAGAGAGAGAGAGAGAGAGAGAGAGAGAGAGAGAGAGAGAGAACGAGAGAAGAGAGAGAGAGAAAACGAGAGAAAGAGAGAGAGAGAAAACGAGAGAGAGAGAGAGAGAGAGAGAGAGAGAGAGAGAGAGAGAGAGAGAGAGAGAGAGAGAGAGAGAGAGAGAGAGAGAGAGAGGGAGGTCCGTGTGAGAGAGTCGGGTGGGTGAGGGAGGAAGAAGAGAGTACAGGGAGGGGGATGTTTTGGGGTGGGGTAAGGGAGTGGGGTTAGGGAGGTGGGGGTTGGTAGGGGGGTTTGGGGGTGTGAATGACGTCAAAGGCCCTTGCTGCTCGCTGGTTGGCTGGGGTTACCGCCCGCCAGCCAATCAGTCGCCGTCTTTACCCTGCCTCTCACCCTACCTGGTGTCACCCGTGATTGTGATGGTCACCGCTCATCACGTTTTCTATATAGGGCCAGCGATGGGTGCCGCTACCAAGGGCTTATGTCGTTCATCAAGGGGGGGGAGGGTCCTCCTCCTGAAGGGGTTAAGTCGTCCTCCTGAAGGGGTCAAGTCGTCCTCCTGAAGGGGTCAAGTCGTCCTCCTGAAGGGGTTAAGTCGTCCTCCTGAAGGGGTTAAGTCGTCCTCCTGAAGGGGTCAAGTCGTCCTCCTGAAGGGGTCAAGTCGTCCTCCTGAAGGGGTCAAGTCGTCCTCCTGAAGGGGTCAAGTCGTCCTCCTGAAGGGGTCAAGTCGTCCTCCTGAAGGGGTTAAGTCGTCCTCCTGAAGGGGTTAAGTCGTCCTCCTGAGGGGTCAAGTCGTCCTCCTGAAGGGGTTAAGTCGTCCTCCTGAAGGGGTTAAGTCGTCCCCCTGAAGGGGTCAAGTCGTCCTCCTGAAGGGGTTAAGTCGTCCTCCTGAAGGGGTTAAGTCGTCCTCCTGAAGGGGTCAAGTCGTCCTCCTGAAGGGGTCAAGTCGTCCTCCTGAAGGGGTCAAGTCATCCTCCTGAAGGGTCAAGTCGTCCTCCTGAAGGGTCAAGTCGTCCTCCTGAAGGGTCAAGTCTCCTCCTGAAGGGGTAAGTCGTCCTCCTGAAGGGGTAAGTCGTCCTCCTGAAGGGTAAGTCTCTTCAAGGTTAAGTCTATCTGAGGGGTCAAGTCGTCTCCTGAAGGGTTCAAGTCGTCCTCCTGAAGGGGTCAAGTCTGTCTCCTGAAGGGTTAAGTCGTCCTCCTGAAGGGTCAAGTCGTCCTCCTGAAGGGTTAAGTCGTCACTCTGAAGGGTCAAGTCGTCCTCCTGAAGGGTTAAGTCGTCTCCTGAAGGGTCAGTCGTCCTCCTGAAGGGGTTAGTCGTCCTCCTGAAGGGGTCAAGTCGTCCTCCTGAAGGGGTTAAGTCGTCCTCCTGAAGGGGTTAAGTCGTCCCTGAAGGGTCAAGTCGTCCTCCTGAAGGTTAGTGTTCCAAGTTAGTCCTCCTGAGGGGTCAAGTCGTCCTCCTGAAGGGGTTAAGTTAGTTAGTTAGTTAGTTAGTTAGTTAGTTAGTTAGTTTAGTTAGTTAGTTTAGTTAGTTAGTTAGTTAGTTAGTTAGTTAGTTAGTTAGTTAGTTAGTTAGTTAGTTAGTTAGTTAGTTAGTTAGTTAGTTAGTTAGTTAGTTAGTTAGTTAGTTAGTTAGTTAGTTAGTTAGTTAGTTAGTTTAGTTAGTTAGTTAGTTAGTTAGTTAGTTAGTTAGTTAGTTAGTTAGTTAGTTAGTTAGTTAGTTAGTTAGTTAGTTTAGTTAGTTAGTTAGTTAGTTAGTTAGTTAGTTTAGTTAGTTAGTTAGTTAGTTAGTTAGTTAGTTAGTTAGTTAGTTAGTTAGTTAGTTAGTTAGTTAGTTAGTTAGTTAGTTAGTTAGTTAGTTAGTTAGTTAGTTAGTTTAGTTAGTTAGTTAGTTAGTTAGTTAGTTAGTTAGTTAGTTAGTTAGTTAGTTAGTTAGTTAGTTAGTTAGTTAGTTAGTTAGTTAGTTAGTTAGTTAGTTAGTTAGTTAGTTAGTTAGTTAGTTAGTTTAGTTAGTTAGTTAGTTAGTTAGTTAGTTAGTTAGTTAGTTAGTTAGTTAGTTAGTTAGTTTAGTTAGTTAGTTAGTTAGTTAGTTAGTTAGTTAGTTAGTTAGTTAGTTAGTTAGTTAGTTAGTTTAGTTAGTTAGTTAGTTAGTTAGTTAGTTAGTTAGTTAGTTAGTTAGTTAGTTAGTTAGTTGATTAGTTGGTTAGTTAGTTAGTTAGTTAGTTAGTTAGTTAGTTAGTTTAGTTAGTTAGTTTAGTTAGTTAGTTAGTTAGTTAGTTAGTTAGTTAGTTTAGTTAGTTAGTTAGTTAGTTAGTTAGTTAGTTAGTTAGTTAGTTAGTTAGTTAGTTAGTTAGTTAGTTAGTTAGTTAGTTAGTTAGTTAGTTAGTTAGTTAGTTAGTTAGTTAGTTAGTTTAGTTAGTTAGTTAGTTAGTTAGTTAGTTAGTTAGTTAGTTAGTTAGTTAGTTAGTTTAGTTAGTTAGTTAGTTAGTTAGTTAGTTTAGTTAGTTAGTTAGTTAGTTAGTTAGTTAGTTAGTTTAGTTAGTTAGTTTAGTTAGTTAGTTAGTTAGTTAGTTAGTTAGTTTAGTTAGTTAGTTAGTTAGTTAGTTTAGTTAGTTAGTTGGTTAGTTTAGTTAGTTAGTTAGTTAGTTAGTTAGTTAGTTAGTTAGTTAGTTTAGTTAGTTAGTTTAGTTAGTTAGTTAGTTAGTTAGTTAGTTAGTTTAGTTAGTTAGTTAGTTTAGTTAGTTAGTTGGTTAGTTTAGTTAGTTAGTTAGTTAGTTAGTTAGTTAGTTAGTTAGTTAGTTAGTTTAGTTAGTTAGTTAGTTAGTTAGTTAGTTTAGTTAGTTAGTTGGTTAGTTTAGTTAGTTAGTTAGTTAGTTAGTTAGTTTAGTTAGTTAGTTGGTTAGTTTAGTTAGTTAGTTAGTTAGTTAGTTTAGTTAGTTAGTTGGTTAGTTTAGTTAGTTAGTTAGTTAGTTAGTTAGTTTAGTTAGTTAGTTAGTTAGTTAGTTAGTTAGTTAGTTAGTTGGTTAGTTTAGTTAGTTAGTTTAGTTAGTTAGTTAGTTAGTTAGTTAGTTAGTTAGCTGTATACTCAAGAGATGTAAACTATGATGACTGAGTTTACTGACCTCTCGAGGATTACTGATCATGTTGGAAGGCTGACGTGTCTAGAAAGATTATTTATCATTTATTCATTTATTTATCATTATCACTTTTTTTTTTTTTTTTTACGTTGAAGGTTCCAGCCACGGATAAAAGTCTACGTCAAGGCCGGGTCTTAATTGGAATACAGGGTGGTCAGTGGAAGTGAGCTGGGGTGCGAGAAGAGACAAGGGGAAAGTACTTACGAATTTTGGAGGAAGTGACAAACCTGTCTTTTGGAATGTGTCAGGTCATAGGTACTGGGTAAGACATGAGAAGGTTCCAAAGCTTCGAGGTGTAGGGAAAGAAACAGTTATCAAAACGGCCCACCCTTGAGTTGCCGAGAGCCACAGAGTTATCATGTGATGCAGCAGCTTGCCATGTACTGCGTAGCGCACCTAGTGGTGGGGGGCACACAAGCAGCCAGCTCTCGGGTGCAAAAAACCAAAGAAATATCTGTAGAATAGGGAAAGGTGAACCAACACTGCGGCGTAGGGGAAGGGGGTCAAGTGTGGAAGTCAGCCTGGGACAGTCTATAAGTCGGACCATTTTCGACTCAACTGTGTCAAGTAAGAATACAGAGCTAGAACCACCCCAGATGTGAGAGCAGTACTCCATACAAGGACGAATCAATCCATTGTACAAACGGAGCAATTGTTCAGAAGAGAAATTTCCACATCTAAACAGGACTCCCAGTTCCTTAGAGGCAGACTTAGGTATTCCACGTAATGTGGAGTGTCCAAGAAAGAGTGGATGTTACGAGTATGTTCATTGAGTCAAGACAGAACCCTCAAAGGAGAGACGAGAGTTGTGAGGAGTTTTCCTTAGAGAGATGGGTAGAAATTGGGTCTTGGAGGCATTCAACTTCACAAGATCGTGTCTCACTGAGATATCCTGTCCAAGTCTGAGTTTATTGAGGAGGCTGTGTTAAGACGAGATGCTGATCGAGTGAGAGGAGAGAGAGTAGAATTGAAGGATTGGATGAATGCAGTGTTATGTCGTCAGCGTATGAGTGCATTGGATAATTTGTAGAGGAGAGGAAATCATTGAAAAAAGATGAAAAAGTGTAGAAGACAAGACAGGACTTTGAGGGACACTGCCAATGTTGATGGAGAAAAGAGGATAAGTTGATCCATCAACAACCACAGAGATAGATCAGCCAGAGAGGAAGCTAGATATGAGGGAGCAAAGCACATCCTTCATTAAGCGCTCATGGTCGAGTATGACCTTCAGTAAGCGCTCATGGTCAAGTACGACCTTCAGTAAGCGCTCATGGTCAAGTACAACCTTCAGTAAACGCTCATGGTCAAGTACGACCTTCAGTAAGCGCTCATGGTCAAGTACAACCTTCAGTAAACGCTCATGGTCAAGTACGACCTTCAGTAAACGCTCATGGTCGAGTACGACCTTCAGTAAGCGCTCATGGTCAAGTACGACCTTCAGTAAACGCTCAGTGTCGAGCACTTGCCTCTTGAAAAGTGGACCAAATATATCACTCCGACCAGGAAGTAAAGAAAACGGCTCGAGCGGTGACTAGGGTAAGTTTTGGCATTTCGTTCATCTGGCCCCAGGAGAGACGAGGAGCCAGAGCGAGACATGCCCGGAGGAGGCTGGTTTATGACCTGTTCTCGGCGTTGCCTCGCTCACTGTGGGGGAACGTTGCCTCGCTGACTGTGGGGGACGTAGTCTCGCTCACTGTGTGGGGGACGTAACCTCGCTGACTGTGGGGGACGTAGTCTCGCTCACTGTGTGGGGGACGTAACCTCGCTGACTGTGGGGGACGTAGTCTCGCTGACTGTGGGTGGGGGGAACCTTGCCTCGCTGACTGTGGGGGACGTAGCCTCGCTCACTGTGGGGGGGAACGTTGCCTCGCTGACTGTGGGGGAACGTTGCCTCGCTCACTGTAGGGGGACGTTGCCTCGCTCACTGTGGGGGGACGTTTCATATTTGCTGCTCCGGTACTGTGCCAGTGTATGGGCAAGTGTTTCGAAGGTCTCGAAGTTCTGCTTCACAGAAAAGTGGGTTTCGGACGCTGGGATGTGTTGTGATGGTGGCCTTGTGTTATCTTTAGGACGTGGTCAGTGTGTTGTGATGGTGGCCTTGTGTTATCATTTACTCTCTTAATAATCTGTTATGTTTTTCGTTATCTGACTCGTTATCTTTGCTTTGATATCTTCTCCATGGTTCATTCCACAGATAACTACTGAATACTTTATACTTTATCTGTGTGTTCATCTATATCCTCCTGTTCCATGTT
>NC_092257.1:21892912-21897912 GCF_036320965.1 Panulirus ornatus | reverse complement strand
AGGTCGTACCATCGTGCTCAAGAGTCGTACTGTTATAATCAAAAGGTCGTTGCGTCGTTTACCATCAGGGTAATTATCGAACTGGTGATTACACTGTAGCAGACGTAACTACACACATATCTTGTCTACACATTCTTTCTAGTGTTTATTGTTTACCATCATATACAAAATAAATAACAATAATCATTTATTTGTTTATCTCTCTCTCTCTCTCTCTCTCTCTCTCTCTCTCTCTCTCTCTCTCTCTTTCTCTCTCTCTCTCTCTCTCTCTCTCTCTCTCTCTCTCTTTATGAACTAACGACCATAGATGTTTATTTACGTTTATTTATTTTCAGGTGAGTGTGTGGCAACACTGCTTGGGGAGGAGGGAGGGACAGTGCCCCCGGGCCTGGTAACACTGTCTTCGCTATAGCCTTTATAGTGTAAGTATTTTGCGCCACTTTCGTGTATTCTCTTCGTCTGTTTCTCTTCGTAGTATATATATATATATTGAGCTGTGGTTTCGGTGCATTATTACACATGACAGCTAGAGACTGAGTGTGAACGAATGGGGCCTTTGTTGTCTTTTCCTAGCGCTACCTCGCACACATGCGGGGGGGAGGAGGGGGTTGTTATTGCATGTGTGGTGGTGACGGGAATGGATGAAGGCAGCAAGTGTGAATTATGTACATGTGTATATATGTATATGTCTGTGTGTGTATATATATATATGTATACGTTGAGATGTATAGGTATGTATATTTGCAAGGGTCGCACCGTCGTGCTCAGTGGTCGTACCATCGTACTCAAGGGTCGTACCGTCGTGCTCAAGGGTCGTACCGTCGTGCTCAAGGGTCGTACACTTGTGCTCAAGGGTCGTTCCGTCATGCTTAAGGGTCTTACACTTATGCTCAGTGGTCGTACCGTCATGGTCAAGGGTCGTACCGTCGTGCTCAAAGGTCGTACCGTCGTGCTCTGTGGATTAGCAGACAGCTAGCTCGTCCTTCCGTCCACAGACAGACAGACAGACGTAGACAGTGTTGACCTTTGATGCATCCCACACAGACACACCGACCTACACACACCACTGGTGTAGAGTCTGTTAGACAGGAAGAGACAGGCATAAGAGACGGGGTCGGGGGTCGTGGGGGCTTGACAGACAGACTGACAGTCAAGGAGACAAGTACAGACGAAGAGACAGAAGGACCAAGACACAGGCGAAGAGACAGAGAGGCACAGCTTATTGACAGAGTAGACACAGACAGGAAGAGACAGGCGGGCACAGACAGGAACAGACAGAAGGACACTGACAGACAGAGGAAGTCGTTACAGACTGTCACACATGACAGATGGACAGACTGGTTGACAGAAGAGTTACAAGCTCAGACAGACAGACAGACAGACTTGAAATCTTTAAGGGATTGCCAGTTAGAGAGAGAGAGAGAGAGAGAGAGAGAGAGAGAGAGAGAGAGAGAGAGAGAGAGAGAGAGAGAGAGAGAGAGTTGAGCTGGCAGGCACAGACGGGCACACAGACAGAGGAAGCGCTGTGAGGCAAGAAACTGATTGCCTGACCGGCCATAAAGCTGATCCTCCCACAGCCCCACTGTTGGCACTCCGCTCGTATCCGCGCCACGTATTACTTGCTCGGGACCAAGAGGATGTGTGTGTCAGAGGTGGAGGGAACGAGGAGAAGTGGGAGACCAAATTGGAGGTGGAAAGATGGAGTGAAAAAGATTTTGAGCGA
Source organism: Panulirus ornatus (assembly GCF_036320965.1). Classification (NCBI taxonomy): domain Eukaryota; kingdom Metazoa; phylum Arthropoda; class Malacostraca; order Decapoda; family Palinuridae; genus Panulirus; species Panulirus ornatus. Next base: position 21,896,189 of record NC_092257.1, on the reverse strand, counting down.
TCGGGACCTGAACATGCAGGAGGGTGAAAGGCAGGCAAGGAATAGAGTGAATTGGAACGATGTGGTATACCGGGGCCGACGTGCTGTCAATGGATTGAACCAGGGCATGTGAAGCATCTGGGGTAAACCATGGAAAGTTGTGTGGGGCCTGGATGTGGAAAGGGAGCTGTGGTTTCGGTGCATTACACTTGACAGCTAGAGACTAAGTGTGAACAAATGTGGTCTTTTTGTCTGTTTTCCTGGCGGTACCTCGCTGAAGCAGGGGGTAACGATACTGTTGCCTGTAGGACAGGGTAGCGACGGAAATGGATGAAGGCAAGCAATGATCATAGTTTTTAATCATGTTAAAAACTATGATCATTGTATTGACTGGAATAACGCCATCTCAGTTATTAACTCTAACTCTATTACCAAGAGAAATATCATTAAATCTTCTATTATTAAATACACAAAGAATTATAATCTTAATATTAGTGATGGTCTATACAAATTAGATAAATTTATTGTTGATAAAATTTGTAAAATGATAAGTTTATGAACGCTCGTTGTCTGTCTTGGACAATCGCATGTTTACCAAATGGCGTCCTAGCTTCGTCTCTTCGTTGTATATCAATTGACTGTTATATTTCTCTCTTGTGTCTCCCCTGATGATGTGATTATTACAGGAAAGTGCACTTGGGAACTTATCTCCTTCTCTCTTCCATTAATTGCCTCTCTCTCTCTCTCTCTCTCTCTCTCTCTCTCTCTCTCTCTCTCTCTCTCTCTCTCTCTCTCTCTCTCTCTCTCTCTCTCTCTCTTACATCTTCCCTTCCCATAATTAGCTATTGTAAAAAAGAAGAAAGAATTACAGAAACATCTCCATGAATATCAGTGCAATTATCATGAAGTTATGAATTACTTATATTTACACTTTATTGGGTAAAATGCCCTTTATTTATTTATTTATTTATTTGTTTTTGGTTTATTGTAATACTGATGATTTTTTATGGATCGTATTTCTTTTTTAATTCTATTTTTAATGAGAGTATGTTTTGGTATGATGACTGTATTACCAATGTTTGTGATAACTTTTTAAATCTTATTTTTAATGAGAGTATGTGTTGGTATGATGATTGTGTTACCAATGTTTGTGATAACTTTTTAAATTTGTTTTTATGAGAGTTTGTTTTGGTATGATGATTGTATTACCAATGTTTGTGATAACTTTTTAAATTTGTTTCGAATAAGAGCATGTGTTGGTATGATGAATGTTTGTGATAACTTTTTAGATTATATTTTCAATGAGAGTATGTGTTGGTATGGTGATTGTATTACCAATGTTTGTGATAACGTCTTCATATAATGCCAGTGTTTGTTTTAATGATGTGGACACAATGTAGACATGATCGTCTACCACAGAGACACTTAGGGTCAGTGTCAGGTATTGGATAAAGAGATACACGTGACACCAATTAGTGTCTGTACCATACACAGTCAGGTACATGGACTGTAATATACACATCTAGGTGCATGGTCTGTACCATTCCCAGCCAGGCACGCGTCATGAGCAGTGAGCGAACGCCCTCAGCGGAGGCCCCCGCTATGTTAATTAATGTATTTTCCTTAATTAACTGTCTCTGGTTTCCCAGGACAGGTTAATTGATGAGGCAGATGGTCGTCTGGCCCGTGGCAGCTGGTGTATTACAGTCCCTCTGTGGGGCCAAGATAATGATGTATTTTTGGGCCGTGTTTCCGTGACGCACGCTTGCTCTCTCTCTCTCTACTCTCTCTCTCTCTCTCTCTCTCTCTCTCTCTCTCTCTCTCTCTCTCTCTCTCTCTCTCTCGATGTATTGCTGTAGTCAGAATACAGTAAGGAAGGGAGATGTATCTGATGTAAGGTTCGACCTATCACTGGGCAAGGAACGATGCTCCTGTTCCTTGAACCTTCCAAGTGTTCCTGATCCTTGAACAAGGAACACCTGAGCCTTCCAAGTGTTCCTGATCCTTGAACAAGGAACACCTGAACCTTCCAGGTGTTCCTGATCCTTGAACAAGGAACACCTGAGCCTTCCAAGTGTTCCTGATCCTTGAACAAGGAACACCTGAACCTTCCAAGTGTTCCTGATCCTTGAACAAGGAACACCTGAACCTTCCAAGTGTTCCTGATCCTTGAACAAGGAACACCTGAACCTTCCAAGTGTTCCTGACCCTTGAACAAGGAACACATGAACCTGATGTGAACATTAAGTAAGAGTCTTGACTCTCTACACCCTAATTATGGCAAGTCTTGTTGTGGGTGGAGGGTAATTATGGCAAGTCCTGGTGAAGGTGGGGGTAATTATGGCCATCCCTGGTGAAGGTGGGGGTAATTATGGCAAGCCCTGGTGAAGGTGGGGGTAATTATGGCAAGCCCTGGTGAGGGTGGGGGTAATTATGGCAAGCCCTGGTGAAGGTGGGGGTAATTATGGCAAGTCCTGGTGAAGGTGGGGGTAATTATGGCCATCCCTGGTGAAGGTGGGGGTAATTATGGCAAGTCCTGGTGAAGGTGGGGGTAATTATGGCCATCCCTGGTGAAGGTGGGGGTAATTATGGCAAGTCCTGGTGAAGGTGGGGGTAATTATGGCCATCCCTGGTGAAGGTGGGGGTAATTATGGCAAGCCCTGGTGAGGGTGGGGGTAATTATGGCAAGCCCTGGTGAAGGTGGGGGTAATTATGGCAAGCCCTGGTGAAGGTGGGGGTAATTATGGCAAGCCCTGGTGAAGGTGGGGGTAATTATGGCAAGCCCTGGTGAGGGTGGGGGTAATTATGGCAAGCCCTGGTGAAGGTGGGGGTAATTATGGCAAGTCCTGGTGAAGGTGGGGGTAATTATGGCAAGTCTTGTTGTGGGTGGGGGTAATTATGGCAAGCCCTGTTGAAGGTGGGGGTAATTATGGCAAGGCCTGGTGAAGGTGGGGGTAATTATGGCAAGTCCTGGTGAAGGTGGGGGTAATTATGGCAAGTCCTGGTGTGGGTGGGGTTAATTATGGCAAGCCCTGGTGTGGGTGGGGGTAATTATGACAAGCCCTGGTGAGGGTGGGGGTAATTATGGCAAGCCCTGGTGAGGGTGGGGGTAATTATGGCAAGCCCTGGTGTGGGTGGGGGTAATTATGGCAAGCCCTGGTGAAGGTGGGGGTAATTATGTTAAGTCTTGCTGTGGGTGGGGGGTAATTATGGCAAGTCCTGGTGTGGGTGGGGGTAATTATGTTAAGTCTTGCTGTGGGTGGGGGGTAATTATGGCAAGCCCTGGTGAAGGTGGGGG
>NC_092257.1:21845412-21887912 GCF_036320965.1 Panulirus ornatus | reverse complement strand
GTTTAGTGGTAGTTAGCGAGTGAAGTTTAGTGGGAGTTAGCGAGTGAAGTTTAGTGGTAGTTAGCGAGTGAAGTTTAGTGGTAGTTAGCGAGTGAAGTTTAGTGGGAGTTAGCGAGTGAAGTTTAGTGGGAGTTAGCGAGTGAAGTTTAGTGGTAGTTACCGAGTGAAGTTTAGTGGTAGTTAGCGAGTGAAGTTTTGTGTTAGCGAGTGAAGTTTAGTGGTAGTTAGCGAGTGAAGTTTTGTGTTAGTTAGCGAGTGAAGTTTAGTGGTAGTTAGCGAGTGAAGTTTAGTGGTAGTTAGCGAGTGAAGTTTAGTGGTAGTTAGCGAGTGAAGCTTTGTGTTAGTTAGCGAGTGAAGTTTAGTGGTAGTTAGCGAGTGAAGTTTAGTGGTAGTTAGCGAGTTAAGTTTAGTGGTAGTTAGCGAGTGAAGTTTAGTGGTAGTTAGCGAGTGAAGTTTAGTGGTAGTTAGCGAGTGAAGTTTAGTGGGAGTTAGCGAGTGAAGTTTAGTGGTAGTTAGCGAGTGAAGTTTAGTGGGAGTTAGCGAGTGGAGTTTAGTGGGAGTTAGCGAGTGAAGTTTAGTGGTAGTTAGCGAGTGAAGTTTAGTGGGAGTTAGCGAGTGAAGTTTAGTGGTAGTTAGCGAGTGAAGTTTAGTGGGAGTTAGCGAGTGGAGTTTAGTGGGAGTTAACGAGTGAAGTTTAGTGGTAGTTAGCGAGTGAAGTTTAGTGGGAGTTAGCGAGTGAAGTTTAGTGGGAGTTAGCGAGTGAAGTTTAGTGGTAGTTAGCGAGTGAAGTTTAGTGGTAGTTAGCGAGTGAAGTTTAGTGGTAGCGAGTGAAGTTTAGTGGTAGTTAGTGAGTGAAGTTTAGTAGTAGTTAGCGAGTGAAGTTTAGTGGGAGTTAGCGAGTGAAGTTTAGTGGGAGTTAGCGAGTTAAGTTTAGTGGTAGCGAGTGAAGTTTAGTGGTAGTTAGCGAGTGAAGTTTAGTGGTAGTTAGCGAGTGAAGTTTTGTGTTAGTTAGCGAGTGAAGTTTAGTGGTAGTTAGCGAGTGAAGTTTAGTGGGAGTTAGCGAGTGAAGTTTAGTGGTAGTTAGCGAGTGAAGTTTAGTGGTAGTTAGCGAGTGAAGTTTAGTGGTAGTTAGCGAGTGAAGTTTAGTGGTAGTTAGCGAGTGAAGTTTGGGCGATGTTGAACAAGCCCGAGTGAAGTGGGTTAATATGTCTAGTGGGAGGGAAGATAACGTGATGGAGGGGAGGGAAGGTTGGGGGGGCTGAATGAAGGGGAGGGAAGGTGAGAAGGTTGCGAGAGGGCTGAAGGTTGTGAGGGGGGCTGAATGAAGGGGAGGGGAGGTGAGAAGGTTGTGTAGGGGCTGAATGAAGGGGAGGGGAGGTGAGAAGGTTGAAAAGGGGTTGCTGAATGAAGGGGAGGAAAGATGAGAAGGTTGGGGGCTGAATGAGGGGGAGGGAAGATGAGAAGGTTGGGGGCTGAATGAAGGGAAGGTGAGAAGGTTGTGAAGGGGGGGGGGAGAGTGCTGAATGAAGGTGAAGGGAAGGTGAGAAGGTTGCGAAGGGGGCTGAATGAAGGGGAGGGAAGTTGGGGGTGGGTGGGGGGGGGTTGGGGGCTGAATGGCCCCCATGGAACCTCAAGCTTAGGATCATGTTGTGTCCCTCACACCACACCAGACCTCTGAGTTGGTGATGGACGATCATGAGTTCCTCCTGTTGTACGGTACTGTTGATCATGAGTTCCTCCTGTTGTACTGTACTGTTGATCATGAGTTCCTCCTGTTGTACGGTACTGTTGATCATGAGTTCCTCCTGTTGTACTGTACTGTTGATCATGAGTTCCTCCTGTTGTACTGTACTGTTGATCATGAGTTCCTCCTGTTGTACTGTACTGTTGATCATGAGTTCCTCCTGTTGTACTGTACTGTTGATCATGAGTTCCTCCTGTTGTACGGTGCTGTTGATCATGAGTTCCTCCTGTTGTACTGTACTGTTGATCATGAGTTCCTCCTGTTGTACGGTACTGTTGATCATGAGTTCCTCCTGTTGTACTGTACTGTTGATCATGAGTTCCTCCTGTTGTACGGTACTGTTGATCATGAGTTCCTCCTGTTGTACGGTGCTGTTGATCATGAGTTCCTCCTGTTGTACTGTACTGTTGATCATGAGTTCCTCCTGTTGTACGGTACTGTTGATCATGAGTTCCTCCTGTTGTACTGTACTGTTGATCATGAGTTCCTCCTGTTGTACTGCACTGTTGATCATGAGTTCCTCCTGTTGTACTGCACTGTTGATCATGAGTTCCTCCTGTTGTACTGCACTGTTGATCATGAGTTCCTCCTTTTACGGTTTGATCATGAGTTCCTCCTGTTGTACGGTACTGTTGATCATGAGTTCCTCCTGTTGTACGGTACTGTTGATCATGAGTTCCTCCTGTTGTACTGTACTGTTGATCCTGAGTTCCTCCTGTTGTACTGTACTGTTGATCATGAGTTCCTCCTGTTGTACTGTACTGTTGATCATGAGTTCCTCCTGTTGTACGGTACTGTTGATCATGAGTTCCTCCTGTTGTACGGTACTGTTGATCATGAGATCCTCCTGTTGTCCTGTACTGTTGATCCTGAGTTCCTCCTGTTGTACTGTACTGTTGATCATGAGTTCCTCCTGTTGTACTGTACTGTTGATCATGAGTTCCTCCTGTTGTACTGTACTGTTGATCATGAGTTCCTCCTGTTGTACGGTACTGTTGATCATGAGTTCCTCCTGTTGTACTGTACTGTTGATCATGAGTTCCTCCTGTTGTACGGTACTGTTGATCATGAGTTCCTCCTGTTGTACGGTACTGTTGATCATGAGTTCCTCCTGTTGTACGGTACTGTTGATCATGAGTTCCTCCTGTTGTACTGTACTGTTGATCATGAGTTCCTCCTGTTGTACTGTACTGTTGATCATGAGTTCCTCCTGTTGTACGGTATGTGATCATGAGTTCCTCCTGTTGTACGGTACTGTTGAACATGAGTTCCTCCTGCTTGTACGGTACTGTTGATCATGAGTTCCTCCTGTTGTACTGTACTGTTGATCATGAGTTCCTCCTGTTGTACGGTACTGTTGATCATGAGTTCCTCCTGTTGTACGGGACTGTTGATCATGAGTTCCTCCTGTTGTACGGTACTGTTGATCATGAGTTCCTCCTGTTGTACGGTACTGTTGATCATGAGTTCCTCCTGTTGTACTGTACTGTTTGATCATGAGTTCCTCCTGTTGTACGGTACTGTTGATCATGATTCCTCCTGTTGTACGGTACTGTTGATCATGAGTTCCTCCTGTTGTACGGTACTGTTGATCATGAGTTCCTCCTGTTGTACTGTACTGTTGATCATGAGTTCCTCCTGTTGTACTGTACTGTTGATCATGAGTTCCTCCTGTTGTACGGGACTGTTGAACATGAGTTCCTCCTGTTGTACGGTGCTGTATCACGAGTTCCTCCTGTTGTACGGCTACTGTTGATCATGAGTTCCTCCTGTTGTACTGTTACTGTTGATCATGAGTTCCTCCTGTTGTACTGTACTGTTGATCATGAGTTCCTCCTGTTGTACTGTACTGTTGATCATGAGTTCCTCCTGTTGTACTGTACTGTTGATCATGAGTTCCTCCTGTTGTACTGTACTGTTGATCATTAGTTCCTCCTGTTGTACTGTACTGTTGATCATGAGTTCCTCCTGTTGTACGGGACTGTTGATCATGAGTTCCTCCTGTTGTACTGTACTGTTGATCATGAGTTCCTCCTGTTGTACTGTACTGTTGATCATGAGTTCCTCCTGTTGTACTGTACTGTTGATCATGAGTTCCTCCTGTTGTACTGTACTGTTGATCATGAGTTCCTCCCGTTGTACTGTACTGTTGATCATGAGTTCCTCCTGTTGTACTGTACTGTTGATCATGAGTTCCTCCTGTTGTACTGTACTGTTGATCATGAGTTCCTCCTGTTGTACTGTACTGTTGATCATGAGTTCCTCCTGTTGTACTGTACTGTTGATCATTAGTTCCTCCTGTTGTACTGTACTGTTGATCATGAGTTCCTCCTGTTGTACGGGACTGTTGATCATGAGTTCCTCCTGTTGTACTGTACTGTTGATCATGAGTTCCTCCTGTTGTACTGTACTGTTGATCATGAGTTCCTCCTGTTGTACTGTACTGTTGATCATGAGTTCCTCCTGTTGTACTGTACTGTTGATCATGAGTTCCTCCCGTTGTACTGTACTGTTGATCATGAGTTCCTCCTGTTGTACTGTACTGTTGATCATGAGTTCCTCCCGTTGTACTGTACTGTTGATCATGAGTTCCTCCTGTTGTACGGGACTGTTGATCATGAGTTCCTCCTGTTGTACGGTGCTGTTGATCATGAGTTCCTCCTGTTGTACTGTACTGTTGATCATGAGTTCCTCCTGTTGTACTGTACTGTTGATCATGAGTTCCTCCTGTTGTACTGTACTGTTGATCATGAGTTCCTCCTGTTGTACTGTACTGTTGATCATGAGTTCCTCCTGTTGTACTGTACTGTTGATCATGAGTTCCTCCTGTTGTACTGGACTGTTGATCATGAGTTCCTCCTGTTGTACTGTACTGTTGATCATGAGTTCCTCCTGTTGTACTGGACTGTTGATCATGAGTTCCTCCTGTTGTACTGGACTGTTGATCATGAGTTCCTCCTGTTGTACTGGACTGTTGATCATGAGTTCCTCCTGTTGTACTGGACTGTTGATCATGAGTTCCTCCTGTTGTACTGTACTGTTGATCATGAGTTCCTCCCGTTGTACGGGACAGTTCGTACCCAAGTGTTGCCTCGCCAGCTCACAGCCGTGGGGGGAAAATGTCGGGTTGGTTGTGTGGGCGTAATGAAGAAGGTGGCGCTGAGGGAGGAGGGCGCCCCTGAACGAGGGCCAGAGAGGACCCACGGGGGAAGGGGGGCCCCCAGGCCCCTCATTGTCCCCGCAAGCCTAACAATACATCGGGAATATTAAAACGCCGGTTTTGGGATCTTCCCGTTCATCATCACCGTGGGATAGTCATCAGGTCCCGTTGTGGCTGCTCGCCCGTCGGGACGAGCTGGTCCCTCGTCTTCCCGTCCTCGGGAGCTGTCCTGTCCCCTACCCTGGGGCAGTGCAGGGTCGTCTGGTCCCAGCCTGGGGCACTGCAGGGTCGTCTGGCCCCAGCCTGGGGCAGTCCAGTGTCGTCTGGACCCTGCCTGGGGCAGCCCAGGTTGTCTGGCCCCAGCCTGGGGTAGTCCAGGGTCGTCTGGTCCCAGCCTGGGGCACTGCAGGGTCGTCTGGCCCTAGCCTGGGGCAGTCCAGTGTCGTCTGGACCCTGCCTGGGGCAGCCCAGGTTGTCTGGCCCCAGCCTGGGGTAGTCCAGGGTCGTCTGGTCCCAGCCTGGGGCACTGCAGGGTCGTCTGGCCCTAGCCTGGGGTAGTCCAGGGTCGTCTGGACCCGGCCTAGGGCAGCCCAGGGTCGTCTGGACCCAGTCTGGGGCAGTGCAGGGTCGTCTGGACTCAGCCTGGGGCACCTCAGGGTCGTCTGAACCCAGCCTGGGGCAGTGCAGGGTCGTCTGGACTCAGCCTGGGGCAGTCCAGGGTCGTCTAGTCCCAGCCTCGGGCAGCCCAGGGTCGTCTGGACTCTGCTTAGGGCAGTCCAGGGTCGTCTGCACCCAGCCTGGGGCAGCCCAGGGTCGTCTGGACCCTGCCTGGGGCAGTCCAGGGTCGTCTGAACCCAGCCTGGGGCAGTGCAGGGTCGCCTGGCCCCGGTCTGGGGCAGTGCAGGGTCGTCTGGCCCCAGCCTGGGGCAGCCCAGGGTCGTCTGGACCCAGCCTAGGGCAGCCCAGGGTCGTCTGGACTCAGCAAGGGCACTGCAGGGTCATCTGGACCCAGCCTGGGGCACTGAAGTGTCGTCTGGCCCCAGCCTGGGGCAGTCCAGTGTCGTCTGGCCCCAGCTGGGGCAGTCCAGGGTCGTCTGGCCCCAGCCTGGGGCAGCCCAGGGTCGTCTGGACCTAGCCTGGGGCAGTCCAGGGTCGTCTGGACCCAGCCTAGGGCAGTGCAGGGTCGTCTGGCCCCAACCTAGGGCAGTGCAGGGTCGTCTGGCTCCAGCCTGGGGCAGTGCAGGGTCGTCTGGACCCAGCGTAGGGCAGTGCAGAGTCGTCTGGACCCAGCCTAGGGCAGCCAGGGTCGTCTGGACCCAGCCTGGGGCAGCCCAGGGTCGTCTGGACCCAGCCTAGGGCAGCCCAGGGTCGTCTGGACCCAGCCTGGGGCAGTCCGGGGTCGTCTGGCCCCAGCCTGGGGCAGCCCAGGGTCGTCTGGCCCCTGCCTGGGGCAGTCCAGGGTCGTCTGGCCCCAGCCTGGGGCAGCCCAGGGTCGTCTGGCCCCTGCCTGGGGCAGCCCAAGGTCGTCTGACCCCTTCCTAGGGCAGCCCAGGGTCGTCTGGCCCCTGCCTGGGGCAGCCCAGGGTCGTCTGACCCCTTCCTAGGGCAGCCCAGGGTCGTCTAGCCCCAGCCTGGGGCAGTGCCGGGTCGTCTGGCCCCTGCCTAGGTCGGCCCAGGGTCGTCTGGCCCCTGCCTGGGGCAGTCCAGGGTCGTCTGGCCCCAGCCTGGGGCAGTCCAGGGTCGTCTGGCCCCAGCCTGGGGCAGTGCAGGGTCGTCTGGACCCAGCCTGGGGCAGTGCAGGGTCGTCTGGACCTAGCCTGGGGCAGTGGAGGGTCGTCTGGCCCCATCTTATCAAAGTAGTGATATTCGTATTGTATCTGTATCAGTCACCAGCTTGGTTTGATGTGTGTGCGTTTGATCGTCTTTGGTCAAGTGAAGGTCGGGAGGAGCCTTGGGCTCCAAGTATACCACACAGGTACACAGGTTGTGTGGCCTCACGACACACCACGTCCGTCAGTCGTACGACACACCTCCTCCGTCAGTCGTACGACACACCTCCGTCCGTCAGTCGTACGACACACCTCCGTCAGTCATACGACACACCTCCGTCAGTCATACGACACACCTCCTCCGTCAGTCGTACGACACACCTCCTCCGTCAGTCGTACGACACACCTCCTCCGTCAGTCGTACGACACACCTCCTCCGTCAGTCGTACGAGCTTACGACACACCACGTCCGTCAGTCGTACGACACGCCTCCTCCGTCAGTCGTACGACACACCTCCGTCAGTCATGTGAGCTTACGACACACCACGTCCATCAGTCGTACGACACACCTCCGTCCGTCAGTCGTACGACACACCTCTTCCGTCAGTCGTACGACACACCACGTCCGTCAGTCGTACGACACACCTCCTCCGTCAGTCGTACGACACACCTCCTCCGTCAGTCGTGTGAGCTTACGACACACCACGTCCATCAGTCGTACGACACACCTCCGTCAGTCGTACGACACACCTCCTCCGTAAGTCGTACGACACACCTCCGTCAGTCGTGTGAGCTTACGACACACCACGTCCGTCAGTCGTACGACACACCTCCGTCAGTCGTGTGAGCTTACGACACACCACGTCCATCAGTCGCACGACACACCTCCGTCAGTCGTACGACACACCTCCTCCGTCAGTCGTGTGAGCTTACGACACACCACGTCCGTCAGTAGTACGACACACCTCCTCCGTCAGTCGTACGACACACCTCCTCCGTCAGTCGTACGACACACCTCCATCAGTCGTACGACACACCTCTTTCGTCAGTCGCACGACACACCTCTTTCGTCAGTCGTACGACACACCTCTCGTCAGTCGTACGACACACCTCCGTCAGTTGTACGACACACCTCCGTCAGTCGTACGACACACCTCCATCAGTCGTACGACACGCCTCCTCCGTCAGTCGTACGACACACCTCTTTCGTCAGTCGTACGACACACCTCCGTCAGTCGTACGACACACCTCCGTCAGTCGTACGACGCACCTCTGTCAGTCGTGTGAGCTTACGACACAGCTCCTCCGTCAGTCGCACGACACACCTCCTCCGTCAGTCGTGTGAGCTTACGACACACCACGTCCGTCAGTCGTACGACACACCTCCTCCATCAGTCGTGTGTGTGTGTGTGTTCAGAAGCCCCTCGGGTCACTCATAAGTTACCTGGTGGTTGAGTTACCTTGGTGTCGTGCTTGAACCCAAGCCTCGTCCCTCACAGTGACACTCCTGGTGTACTGTGGCCCTTGAGCGAGACAGTAATGACGTGTTGTAAGGGTCGTACCGTCGTGCTCCAAGACCTGGGTCATCGCGCTCAAGGGTCGTACCTTCGTGTTGAAAGGTCGTACCGTCCTATCAAAAGGTCGTACCGTCGTATAAAAAGGTTGTACTGTCGTATTAAATGGTCGTACCATCGTACTAAAAGGTCGTTCCGTCGTATTAAATGGTCGTACCATCGTACTAAAAGGTCGCACCGTCGTATTAAATGGTCGTACCATCGTACTAAAAGGTCGTAACGTCTATTAGATGATCGTACCGTCGTATCAAAATGTCGTACCATCGTACTAAAAGGTCGTACCGTCGTATTAAATGGTCGTACCATCGTACTAAAAGGTCGTAACGTCTATTAGATGATCGTACCGTCGTATCAAAATGTCGTACCATCGTACTAAAAGGTCGTACCGTCGTATCAAAAGGTCGTACCATCGTACTAAAAGGTCGTATCGTCGTATCAAAAGGTCGTACCGTCGTATCAAAAGGTCGTACCATCGTAGTAAAAGGTCGTATGTGTGCTCCACATCCACACCTACAACACACGTCTCCTCCACCCTCCATGAGTGAGGTTGGGGCGACAACGTGTGCCAAGGTGTAGGGAATCTCCACCTTAAGGGTTCACGGGGCAGGGTGGGGCGAAGACAGTGCTATAGTAGGGGAGGGGAGGGTTCTTCAGGGGTGGATCTTACACTGATGGGGAGACTAATGGAGGGATGGGGAGTAGACTGGCCGTGTTGGGGAGGATGTCTGAGTTACAGATACAGTGGGCAGCGTCTATTGAGGTCAACCAAAGAGTTGGGCGAGGGGATTGGGGAGCTAGTGGGGGTGGGAGTGAGGGTGGATATTGGGGAGTTTAGGGCCTTAATGTGGGTGATATTGGAAGGCAAGATGGGGGTACTGGGGGAGAGGAGAGAGGGGAGATGATGGAGGGAGGAGGAGGAGGGGTTGTGGGTTGATGGGGTGAGGGGAGAGAGGGGAGATGATGGAGGGAGGAGGAGGTGTGGGTTGGTGGGGTGAGGGGAGAGAGGGGAGATGATGGTGGGGTACTGGGAGGGAGGAGGAGGAGGGGTGGGCTAGCGGGGTGAGGGGAGAGAGAGGGTAGAGGGATGTGGGGGGGAGGTGTGGATGGGAGTGGGGAGAGGAGCGAACGTGAGGGAGGGAGGGAGGGAGGGACGAGCACGACCCGTCTCCTTCCCCTCCCTCTCCCCCTTCCCGGGTCGTGGTGACCCCTCATGTACGACCCAGGGGTCGTCACGACCCTTGGGCTGGGGAAGGAGCCACTACGTCCATCCATGTCCTCCATCTATATAGGTTAACTATGGCCTCCACCATATGACCTCCTCACTATCCCTCCACCATCCCCTTCCATCCACCATCCTTTCTATCCACCATCCCTTCCATCCAACATCCCTTCCATCCACCATCCCTTCCATCCACCATCCTTCCATCCATCATCCCTTCCATCCACCATCCCTTCCATCCACCATCCCTTCCATCCATCATCCCTTCCATCCAACATCCCTTCCATCCACCATCCCTTCCATCCAACATCCCTTCCATCCACCATCCCTTCCATCCAACATCCCTTCCATCCACCATCCCTTCCATCCACCATCCCTTCCATCCAACATCCCCTTCCATCCACCATCCTTTCTATCCACCATCTCTTCCATCCACCATCCCGTCCATCCACCATCCCTTCCATCCATCATCCCTTCCATCCAACATCCCTTCCATCCACCATCCCTTCCATCCACCATCCCTTCCATCCAACATCCCCTTCCATCCACCATCCTTTCTATCCACCATCCCTTCCATCCACCATCCCTTCCATCCACCATCCCTTCCATCCACCATCCCTTCCATCCACCATCCCATCCACTTTACTGTATCTCTCCATCACTAGCCAGTCCACACCATCCCCTCCCATCACCGCCCCATCACCGCCTCTGTCCCTTCGCCTCATATTCCTATTATACCTCTCTTCCCATCAATTATACACACTCATGAGGAAGGGCCAATGTCAAAATAATATCATTATTATAATTATTATTATTATTATTATTATTATTATTATTATTATTATTATTATTATTATTATTATCATTATTATTATAATAATAATAATAATAATAATAATTATTATTATTATTATTATTTTTATTATCATTATAATAATAATGATAATAATAATAATAATAATAATAATTATTATTATTATTATTATTATTATTATTATTATTATTATTAATATTATCATTATTATTATCATTATTTTATTATCATTATTCTTATTATCATTATTGTTATTATTATTATTATTATTATCATTATTATTATTATTATTATTATTATTATTATTATTATCATGCAACCTCACTTGTCATATTGGGGTTGTGTAACTTCGAGGCTGCGCTACAATCAGCGGCAGGGGAAGGAAGGACTCCTTTGGTCGTGAGACGTTCTCTGACGAGGCGCCACTTCCCCTCCGTCCATCAACGACACCTGGACAGTAGTTCCCTTCTGTCTTCACGGCTGACAGTGACACCTGGACAGTAGTTCCCTTCTGTCTTCACGGCTGACAGTGACACCTGGACAGTAGTTCCCTTCTGTCTTCACGGCTGACAGTGACGCCTGGACAGTAGTTCCCTTCTGTCTTCACGGCTGACAGTGACACCTGGACAGTAGTTCCCTTTGACAGTGACGCTGGACAGTAGTTCCCTTCTGTCTTCACGGCTGACAGTGACACCTGGACAGTAGTTCCCTTTGACAGTGACGCTGGACAGTAGTTCCCTTCTGTCTTCACGGCTGACAGTGACACCTGGACAGTAGTTCCCTTTGACAGTGACGCTGGACAGTAGTTCCCTTCTGTCTTCACGGCTGACAGTGACGCTGGACAGTAGTTCCCTTTGACAGTGACGCTGGACAGTAGTTCCCCTCTGTCTTCACGGCTGACAGTGACACCTGGACAGTAGTTCCCTTTGACAGTGACGCTGGACAGTAGTTCCCTTCTGTCTTCACGGCTGACAGTGACACCTGGACAGTAGTTCCCTTTGACAGTGACGCTGGACAGTAGTTCCCTTCTGTCTTCACGGCTGACAGTGACGCCTGGACAGTAGTTCCCTTCTGTCTTCACGGCTGACAGTGACACCTGGACAGTAGTTCCCTTTCTGTCTTCACGGCTGACAGTGACACCTGGACAGTGGTTCCCTTTGACAGTGACACCTGGAGAGTAGTTCCCTTCTGTCTTCACGGCTGACAGTGACACCTGGACAGTAGTTCCCTTCTGTCTTCACGGCTGACAGTGACACCTGGACAGTAGTTCCCTTTCTGTCTTCACGGCTAACAGTGACACCTGGACAGTAGTTCCCTTTCTGTCTTCACGGCTGACAGTGACACCTGGACAGTAGTTCCCTTTGACAGTGACACCTGGAGAGTAGTTTCCTTCTGTCTTCACAGCTGACAGTGACGCTAGACAGTAGTTCCCTTTCTGTCTTCACGGCTGACAGTGACACCTGGACAGTAGTTCCCTTTCTGTCTTCACGGCTGACAGTGACACCTGGACAGTAGTTCCCTTCTGTCTTCACAGCTGACAGTGACGCCTGGACAGTAGTTCCCTTCTGTCTTCACGGCTGACAGTGACACCTGGACAGTAGTTCCCTTCTGTCTTCACGGCTGACAGTGACACCTGGACAGTAGTTCCCTTCTGTCTTCACAGCTGACAGTGACGCCTGGACAGTAGTTCCCTTCTGTCTTGACGGCTGACAGTGACACCTGGACAGTAGTTCCCTTCTGTCTTGACGGCTGACAGTGACACCTGGACAGTAGTTCCCTTCTGTCTTCACGGCTGACAGTGACACCTGGACAGTAGTTCCCTTCTGTCTTCACGGCTGACAGTGACACGTGGACAGTAGTTTCCTTTGACAGTGACACCTGGACAGTAGTTCCCTTTGACAGTGACACCTGGACAGTAGTTCCCTTTGACAGTGACACCTGGACAGTAGTTCCCTTTGACAGTGACACCTGGACAGTAGTTCCCTTTGACAGTGACACCTGGACAGTAGTTCCCTTCTGTCTTCACGGCTGACAGTGACACGCTACCCCCTCCCCACCTCCGTGCACTGCTGAAAGCACTGCTGTAAATGGAACCCATCCATACCCAGGCCAGTGAAAGGGCCTTGGCTATATCTATGGAATTAATGTAATTTTTGTGGTTAGAGGGAGGGTGGAGGGAAGGGAGGGAAGGGGTGGAGGGATGGGTTGGGTTGGGACTCCATTGTCCCAGGGAGGCCTGGGACACTCACTGGAGGGGCAATTTTCTGTAATTGAATATATCTTTTTTCTTTTATCTGGGAGGGATGTGGTGGGAGGGAGGGAGGAGGAGGGAAGTGGAGGGAGGGAGGAGGAGGGAAGGGGAGGGAGGAGGAGGAGGGGTGTGGGCTGAATACAGGGGGTTAAGTGGCGTAATTATTGGCTCTCCATTGTGGTGTGCAATGGACGTATGGAGAAAATGGGGAAAGAAGGACGTATATAGAAAATGGGAAAAGACGGACGTAATGGAGAAAATGGGGAATGACGGACGTAATGGAGAAAATGGGGAATGACGGACGGATGGAGAAAATGGGAAAAGACGGACGTATGGAGAAAATGGGAAAGACGGACGTGTATAAGTGAAAAGAATGAGTGAACATGGCAATGTACAGGAGTAGATTGGACTGTACGACACCCCCCCCCCCCCCCCAAATACAATACGTCCCGCGGGAAAGAAGATGGGAGGCGGTGAAAAAAGAAAAAAAAAAACATAAAGAAAACGGAGAGCGCGAGGACAGGATACGAACTGAAGGATTGGAAGAAGAAGAAGAAGAAGAAGAAGAAGAAGAAGAAGAAGAAGAAGAAGAAGAGCTACCCGGCGTAAATGGAATGTCTCAAGTTGATGTGTGTTGTGAGACAGATGGGTCGTATGAGAGAGAGAGAGAGAGAGAGAGAGAGAGAGAGAGAGAGAGAGAGAGAGAGAGAGAGAGAGAGAGAGAGACGACTGCTGATCAATTTTCGGGCCATACCAGACCTCTTGGAGGGGAGGGAAGCAGGCATTTACTCACGACAATGGAGAGCCATTAATAGGTCAGGGATTTGGAGATTATGAGGGAAGAAAGGCTGGCCCAATTGATGTATACGTCAGAAGTGGTGGGAGAAAGGAAGACGAGGAGGATGAGACCTTAAAAGGAGGTAGGGGGGAATAGAATGAGGTAGGCTTTGGGGTATCGGGGCCTAAACTTTCAGGAGGGTGAGAGGCGTGCACAGGATAGAATGAATTGGATCGATGTGGTGGGGTAGAGGGACGACGTGCTGTGTCAGTAGGCTGAACCAGGGCAGATGAAGTGGTCAAGATGAACCAGGGCCTAAACTTTCAGGAGGGTGAGTGGCGTGCACAGGACCAGGGAGTTTGATCTGTGCGGAATGATGTGGGTGGCGAGCCCTGGTCTAGGTGCATTGCACGTGAGAGTTACAGCCTGGACGTGTTTTGGTGACGCCATTACTCGTGTTTACCTGAAGCTACACCTTTGCAAAGGTAAACGGAAGAATGGAATAGTGTGATTTTGAATAACTAGGACCTGGGTTAATTACAGAGGATGGTGAGAGAGGGCGCCGTCTTGCAGTAGGTGGTCAGGACATTGTCACACCTTATCCAGGTCTCATTCTAGTGTTTTACGAAGTCTTTACCGCTACTTTCTTAGTGGGGCCAAAGAGGAAAGAAAACGGGGGGGCTGTTGGAGCGTAAACTCCTCAAAGCTTTTAGCGGTGCTGTGGTAATTGCTCTTCAGGGTACGAACAGCGGGTACTCACTGATCATTACGTGCCCTGGAAATTGCAGTCGTGTCATTAACTCCGTGTTATAGAAGAGTAAATATATATTTTTTTTCTTTTGTTTTTATTCCAAAATAATCATATTTTTTTTCTCCACTGAGGTTGGCACCTAGACGGTAGCACCAAACCTGTGGTTTTCTTTCCCATACGCATTTCACTGTTCTCAAAGTGAGTTGATGGAGAACAGTGAGTGTTCTGCTTTATCCGGCCATTTTATCCGGCCTTTTTATCCGGCCATTTCCCTCCGGGACAGTTATCATTGGAACGCTGAATATCACACGACTCACCAGGTAACTCAGTGTGATCTTGGTCTGACTGTGATCTTGGTCTGTACTACCTTCATTTGTTATCATCTGGAGTGGGTATTGGGTAGGGGTCTGGTGTGGCGGCGTCAGTATGGACCGTGTGAGAGACCTTTGCACATTTTCGAACTCTGTGATTCCGCCCGCACTGATATGTGGTGTTAGTACATAGCACTGTTCTCTTCAAGATGGTGTGAGTGACTTAAAAAAGCCTCATTAACTAATGTTTCCTCCCATATGTCTTGAAGTTCTGCAGGATCCAGCCCATCTGGTTTCCTCAAGGAGAGGCAGCCGTTGCATCCCTTTCATTCACTGAAGCGTAAGGTCGTCAGGGCGTTATCACTCCGAGGACTATCACACATTTGTTCGTGCGTAATATTATAACGTCTCTGTTTTCCCAGTATTTCTTTTATATCTAATTTCTTCTCTGTCCTCGTAGAGGGAGGCGTTAGAACACATTTCCTAATTGGAAAAAGTTTGTTTGGAAGACATTCTTTATGTCTCTTGTGTTGCATCGTGTATAATATTGCAGTGTAGTTTCTGTTGATGTCCATTTTCATACTGCACTGTTGGCTCGCATTTGTGTCTACTTCAGGTGTGAACATGACGAACATGAAGGGGGGGTGGCTATGGTTCCTTGCCTGGGGGGAGGAGGAGGAGGAGAAGGAGGAGAAGAAGGAGGAGGAGGAGAAGGAGGAGAAGAAGGAGGAGGAGGAGAAGGAGGAGACGAAGGAGGAGGAGGAGAAGGAGAAGAAGGAGGAGGAGGAGAAGGAGAAGAAGGAGGAGGAGAAGGAGGAGAAGAAGGAGGAGGAGGAGAAGGAGAAGAAGGAGGAGGAGGAGAAGAAGGAGGAGGAGGAGGACTGACCCCTTTTTTCTTGATCATGGAGGTTGTGGAAATAGCATGATTTACAACCACGTGTTGTGATTTACAACCACGTGTTGTGATTAACAACCACGTGTTGTGATTAACAACCACGTGTTGTGATTAACAACCACGTGTTGTGATTTACAACCTCGTGTTGTGATTAACAACCACGTGTTGTGATTAACAACCACCTGTTGTGATTTACAACCTCGTGTTGTCATTAACAACCTCGTGTTGTGATTTACAACCACGTGTTGTGATTAACAACCACGTGTTGTGATTTACAACCTCGTGTTGTGATTTAAAACCACGTGTTGTGATTTACAACCACGTGTTGTGATTAACAACCACCTGTTGTGATTAACAACCACGTGTTGTGATTTACAACCACGTGTTGGGATTTACAACCTCGTGTTGTGATTTACAACCTCGTGTTGTGATTTACAACCTCGTGTTGTGATTAACAACCACGTGTTGTGATTAACAACCACCTGTTGTGATTTACAACCTCGTGTTGTCATTAACAACCACGTGTTGTGATTTACAACCACGTGTTGTGATTAACAACCACGTGTTGTGATTAACAACCACGTGTTGTGATTTACAACCTCGTGTTGTGATTTAAAACCACGTGTTGTGATTTACAACCACGTGTTGTGATTAACAACCACGTGTTGTGATTTACAACCTCGTGTTGTCATTAACAACCTCGTGTTGTGATTAACAACCACGTGTTGTGATTTACAACCACGTGTTGTGATTAACAACCACGTGTTGTGATTTACAACCTCGTGTTGTGATTTACAACCTCGTGTTGTGATTTACAACCACGTGTTGTGATTAACAACCACGTGTTGTGATTAACAACCACGTGTTGTGATTAACAACCTCGTGTTGTGATTTACAACCACGTGTTGTGATTTACAACCTCGTGTTGTGATTAACAACCACGTGTTGTGATTAACAACCACGTGTTGTGATTTACAACCTCGTGTTGTGATTTACAACCTCGTGTTGTGATTTACAACCACGTGTTGTGATTTACAACCACGTGTTGTGATTTACAACCACGTGTTGGGATTAACAACCACGTGTTGTGATTTACAACCACATGTTGTGATTTACAACCACGTGTTGTGATTTACAACCTCGTGTTGTGATTTACAACCACGAGTTGTGATTTACAACCACGTGTTGGGATTTACAACCACGTGTTGGGATTAACAACCACGAGTTGTGATTTACAACCTCGTGTTGTGATTTACAACCACGTGTTGTGATTTACAACCACGTGTTGGGATTAACAACCACGAGTTGTGATTTACAACCACGTGTTGTGATTTACAACCACGTGTTGTGATTTACAACCACGTGTTGTCATTAACAACCACGTGTTGTGATTAACAACCTCGTGTTGTCATTAACAACCACGTGTTGTGATGAACAACCACGTGTTGTGATTAACAACCACGTGTTGTGATGAACAACCACGTGTTGGGATGAACAACCACGAGTTGTGATTTACAACCACGTGTTGTGATTTACAACCACGTGTTGTGATTTACAACCACGTGTTGTCATTAACAACCTCGTGTTGTGATTTACAACCACGTGTTGTGATTAACAACCTCGTGTTGTGATTTACAACCACGTGTTGTGATTTACAACCACGTGTTGTCATTAACAACCACGTGTTGTGATTAACAACCTTAACAACCTCGTGTTGTGATTTACAACCACGTGTTGTGATTAACAACCTCGTGTTGTGATTTACAACCACGTGTTGTGATTTACAACCACGTGTTGTCATTAACAACCACGTGTTGTGATTAACAACCTTAACAACCACGTGTTGTGATTTACAACCACGTGTTGGGATTAACAACCACGAGTTGTGATTTACAACCACGTGTTGTGATTAACAACCACGTGTTGTGATTTACAACCACATGTTGTGATTTACAACCACCTGTCAAAATCAAAAGGCCTTTTGCGAAGTCTGTCTTACGTATAGTAGTGGAACACTTTGTTTTTGTTTTTGTATTTCTCTTAATGCCTTTATACTCTTACGATTGAGACCGTATTGACCTAAATTACGTAGAGGATTCGAACCCACGAGTGAATCTCTTTATATGTCTTGTGAATCACTGTGGGGGGGAAAATATGTGCATCATGTGTGTTCTGTTTTTAATCTCTCTCTCTCTCTCTCTCTCTCTCTCTCTCTCTCTCTCTCTCTCTCTCTCTCTCTCTCTCTCTCCTCGGGAGCTGCTTTTACTTCACTCTTTGTGGGGCGGGGCGTGGCGGGGCGGGGCGGGGCGGGGCGGGGCGATGTGTGTGTGTGTGTGTGAGTCAGTTTTGCAATATCTAAGAGGAGGGGGAAATGATGCTCATGTCTAAGTCCACATATGTAGAGTTCGTGTGTGTGTGTGCGTGTGTGTGTGTGTGTGTGTGTGTGTGTGTGTGTGTGTGTGTGAGAGTGTGTGTGTGTGTGTGTGTGTGTGTGTGTGTGTGAGAGAGTGTGTGTGTGTGTGTGTTGCATAGGGAGGGAGGGAAGCGTTGGGGTGTGGAGGGATTGGGGGGGGGCGGGCGAGAGAGGGGGGGACCCTCCTTAACAAGGTGTTGTGTTGTAGTATATTATTTTGGTAGGTGATTGTGACTTAATGGAAGGTTGAATCACATTGCATTTCTGTTGTGTGTCTGGCGCTCAGGCGCAGCTCTGGAGACTGTCTGGCGCAGCTCTGGTGTCTGTCTGGCGCAGCTCTTGTGTCTGTCTGTTGCGCGCAGCTCTGGTGTGTCTGTCTGGCGCGCGCAGCTCTGGTGTCTGTCTGGCGCGCGCAGCTCCGGTGTCTGTCTGGCGCAGCTCTGGTGTCTGTCTGGAGCAGCTCTGTTGTCTGTCTGGCGCGCGCAGGTCCGGTGTCTGTCTGGCGCGCGCAGGTCCGGTGTCTGTCTGGCGCAGCTCTGTTGTCTGTCTGGCGCGCGCAGGTCCGGTGTCTGTCTGGCGCAGCTCTGTTGTCTGTCTGGCGCGCGCAGCTCCGGTGTCTGTCTGGCGCAGCTCTGGTGTCTGCCTGGCGCGCGCAGCTCTGGTGTCTGTCTGGCGCGCGCAGCTCTGGTGTCTGTCTGGCGCGCGCAGCTCTGGTGTCTGTCTGGCGCGCGCAGCTCTGGTGTCTGTCTGGCGCGCGCAGCTCTGGTGTCTGTCTGGCGCGCGCAGCTCTGGTGTCTGTCTGGCGCGCGCAGCTCTGGTGTCTGTCTGGCGCAGCTCTGGTGTCTATCCGGCGCGCGCAGCTCTGGTGTGTGTCTGTTTGGCGCAGATCTGGTGTCTGTCTGGCGCTCAGGCGCAGCTCTGGTGTCTGTCTGGCGCTCAGGCGCAGATCTGGTGTCTGTCTGGCGCTCAGGCGCAGCTCTGGTGTCTGTCTGGCGCAGCTCTGGTGTCTGTCTGGCGCTCTGGCGCAGCTCTTGGCCATCGCTCGAGTATGTGGGGTGGGTTCCCACCTGTTTTCACAGGTTGGCCCTCCAACATTTAAAATTTGCCTATGGATAAATAATTATTCCATAAATAATTGTTTGTTTGTTTGTTGAATAAATAATTATTTAATAAATAATTGTTTGTTTGTTTGTTTTGTTTGTTTTTTTCATTTGTATCAGTGATGGTTTATATTTCTTTGTCCTTTTTTTTTTTTTGTGTCTTTCGTACGATTTTTATATATATATATGATGGTTCACATTCATCAAGTTGGTTTGACGTTTTCTTTCGTGGGTGGGGTGTTGACTCATTTTCTATAGATCTGCAACTCGTTTTCTTTTAGGTAAGTCTCCCGTGACCCATTTTAGGGCTTGAGCTCGTTTTCTTCAAGATATTTCTCTTATAATTTATTAGGGCTGCATCTCGTCTTCTTCTGAATAGTTCTCCTGTCACCTTATTTAGATCTGCAACCCGTTTTCTTCTAGGTAATTCTCCTGTGACTCTTTTAGGGCTGCATCTCGTTTTCTTCTGACCCGAGTATTTTTATCTCGTAATAGTCAAAGCCATTTCTCCATTTTCTTTTCTCTCTCTCTGTTATATGTCTATTGCTTGTCTGAAGTGCTTATGTAACCAGGTAGTTAACATACTCTGTAACCAGGCACTTAACATACTCTGTAACCAGGCACTTAACATACTCTGTAACCAGGCACTTAACATACTCTGTAACCAGGCACTTAACATACTCTGTAACCAGGCACTTAACATACTCTGTAACCAGGCAGTTAACATACTCTGTAACCAGGCACTTAACATACTCTGTAACCAGGCAGTTAACATACTCTGTAATCAGGCACTTAACATACTCTGTAACCAGGCACTTAACATACTCTGTAACCAGGCAGTTAACATACTCTGTAATCAGGCACTTAACATACTCTGTAACCAGGCACTTAACATACTCTGTAACCAGGCACTTAACATACTCTGTAACCAGGCACTTAACATACTCTGTAACCAGGCACTTAACATACTCTGTAACCAGGCACTTAACATACTCTGTAACCAGGCACTTAACATACTCTGTAACCAGGCACTTAACATACTCTGTAACCAGGCACTTAACATACTCTGTAACCAGGCACTTAACATACTCTGTAACCAGGCACTTAACATACTCTGTAACCAGGCACTTAACATACTCTGTAACCAGGCAGTTAACATACTACTCTTCTGGTGTTTTGCCAATTAGGATAGTTACCCATCGTGTCGCACACACACACACACACACACACACACACACACCACCCGGATTACATCTTCCCGTTTTCTATGGCTTATAATCATGACTGCTCAGTTCACTTTCACGTTGAGGCGTGTTTTGTTCAACACTGTGTTCACACATCATCGCTTGTTCATTACTGGTGTTGGCTGGTCGTGTGTGTGTGTGTGTGTGTGTTCATAATGGTGACATGAGTGATATGTTCTCCAAAGTGTTCGTCTGTTATGTTCTTCCCTGTGTTTAGTGTCGTTATTTGTTCACTAAGAAAGAACTCGTCACACAGGATGAACAGTCCTCTTTATTTTTAACATAGTTGTTCATTGGGATGTTCTAATCTAAACTGGGGGATGTTCAGCCACAGTGTTCTTCTCCCTATTTGGGACTGACCCCACGTACTGTGTCTCGTGAGTTGAAATTCCCTCCTTGGGAATATTGGGATTGGGATGGGGGGGGGGGGGGGGGGGGTTGTAAGTGCCTGGGAGGTTGCAATTCTGCCTCGTTAGTGAAGAACTTTAAGTTGTTACAAGAACAGTTACAAGAACACCTCTCACATACTGTTCACCACCTCCTCCTCCTCCTCCTCCTCCACCCCATCAATTTTCAGAAAATGCTTAGATTTCTGCTTATTTTTATGCTTAGCTAAGCAAGTGACTTAAGTGCCACACAGGAAAGGACTAAGCACGATGCTTAGCAAAACTTAAGCATAATATTTAAAGAAGTATGAAATGCAGTTTGGGTCAAAATATTTGTCGTCTGCTAAGCAAATACTTAAGGGTAGGGCAGCTTTCAGAAACATGCTAAGCAAAATTCTTAAAGTTAAGTCAAATTCTTTGGGGTTAAGCATACTTAAGCATTCTAAGAAGTTTTCTGCATACAGTCCCTGATGTGTTACTTCTAAAGTTATAATTTTGGGATCCAAACTTCATTTTTCTTTGTGGTCTTCTGTGTGAGTTTCTCAGAAAATTGTGAGGTATCGCATGTGAGTCTGTGAGTAAGTTACTCATAAAAGGGAGGAAGGGGAGGGTGGGAGAGTAAGTTACTCATAAAAGGGAGGAAGGGAAGGGTGGGAGAGTGAGTAAGTTACTCATAAAAGGGAGGAAGGGAAGGGTGGGAGAGTGAGTAAGTTACTCATAAAAGAGAGAGGGATGTTTTTGCGTAGTTTGTGAGCTTTGAATGCCCGTGTGTTGGCACGTACACACAGGATGCAACACAGGGACGTGTGTGTGTACACACGTCCCTGTGTGTGTGTGTGTGTGTGTGTGTGTGTATGTATGTATGTGTGTGTGTGTGTGTGTGTATGTGTGTGTGTGTGTGTGTGTTTGTGTATGTGTGTGTGTGTGTGTGTGTGTGTGTGTGTGTGTGTGTGTGTGTATGTATGTATGTGTGTGTGTGTGTGTGTGTATGTGTGTGTGTGTGTGTGTGTGTGTATGTGTGTGTGTGTGTGTGTGTGTGTGTGTGTGTGTGTGTGTGTGTGTGTTGCTCATATCATATCTGTGTTCTTAAATGATCATTCTTCCTTCTATTTCTTTTCCGTTTCGTCTCTTTCTTGATAGCGATGGCCTGAGGGACGCGACGCGACCCGCACGTGCGTGCGTGCGTGCGTCTTGCCACGGGGCGACGCGTGCTGGAGGGCCATATGTCCTTTTTTCCCGTAGTGGGTCATTTTGGTATATTGTGAAGATGTGTGTGTGTGAATATGCCCCGCCCCGCCCCGCCCCGCCCCGCCCCGCCCCGCCCCGCCCCGCCACGCCACGCCCCGTCGTGCGACTTCTCTTTCTCTCTCTCTCTCTCTCTCTCTCTCTCTCTCTCTCTCTCTCTCTCTCTCTCTCGTCCTTTGAAAGAGGATAGGCCGTGCTCGTCTGGCATGGATCCCAGCCTACTTGGAGGAGGAGGGTTTGGAGGAGGAGGAGGTTTCGAGGAGGTTTGGAGGAGGAGGAGGAGGAGGAGGAGGTTTGGAGGAGGAGGAGGAGGAGTTTTGGAGGAGGAGGAGGATGAGGTTTGGAGGAGGAGGAGGAGGAGGTTTGAAGGAGGAGGAGGATGAGGTTTGGAGGAGGAGGTCAAGGTCATTGTCGAGTGGGGGGGGGGGGGCTGGGGGTCGAAGCCACCACCATCTTGAGGTGGGGGGTGTGGGAGGGGGTGTGGGGGGGTGGGGGGGGTTGCCTGACGAAGGTGTTCGCTCATTAGAGTGTGTGTGTGGGGGGGGGGAGGGGGGGGAAAGGTGTGTTTTTTTTGGGGTGGTTAGAGTGTGTTAACATTAACAGCCAGAGAGGTCAGGTTGATTACCAGAGAGAGAGGTTGTGTTAATTACCAGAGGGGTTCATGTTAATTATCAGAGAAGTCATGTTAATTACCATAGAGGTTGTGTTAATTACCAAAGAGGTCGTGTTAATTACTAGAGGTCTTGTTAATTACCAGAGAGGCTGTGTTAATTACCAGAGAGGTTGTGTTAATTACCAGAGGGGTTCATGTTAATGATCAGAGAGGTCGTGTTAATTACCATAGAGGTTGTGTTAATTACCAAAGAGGTCGTGTTAATTACTAGAGGTCTTGTTAATTACCAGAGAGGCTGTGTTAATTACCAGAGAGGTTGTGTTAATTACCAGAGGGGTTCATGTTAATTATCAGAGAAGTCATGTTAATTACCATAGAGGTTGTGTTAATTACCAAAGAGGTCGTGTTAATTACTAGAGGTCTTGTTAATTACCAGAGAGGCTGTGTTAATTACCAGAGAGGTTGTGTTAATTACCAGAGAGGTTGTGTTAATTACCAGAGGGGTTCATGTTAATCATCAGAGAGGGTCGTGTTGATCAGAGAGGTCGTGTTAATTACCAGAGAGGTCGTGTTAATTACCAAAGACGTCGTGTTAATTACTATATGTCTTGTTAATTACCAGAGAGGCTGTGTTAATTACCAGAGAGGTTGTGTTAATTACCAGAGGGGTTCATGTTAATCATCAGAGAGGTCGTGTTAATTACCAGAGGGGTTCATGTTAATCATCAGAGAGGTCGTGTTAATTACCAGAGGGGTTCATGTTAATCATCAGAGAGGTTGTGTTAATTACCAGAGAGGGTAATCATCATCATGGGGTAATCATGGTAATCATCAGAGAGGTCGTGTTAAATACCAGAGAGGTTGTGTTAATTACCAGAGAGGTCGTGTTAAATACCAGAGAGGTCGTGTTAAATACCAGAGAGGCCGTGTTAATTACCAGAGAGGTTGTGTTAATTACCAAAGAGGTCGTGTTAATTACTAGAGGTCGTGTTAATTAGTAGCGAGGTCGTGTTAATTACCAGAGAGATGTTAATTACCACAGGTCGTGTTAATTAACAGAGGTCATGTTAATTACCGAAAGGTCGTGTTAATTAACAGAGAGGTCATGTTAATTACCAGAGAGGTCGTGTTAATTACCAGAGAGGTCATGTTAATTACCAAAAGGTCGTGTTAATTTCCAGAGAGGTCGTGTTAATTACCAGAGAGGTCGTGTTAATTACCAGAGAGGTCGTGTTAATTACCAGAGAGGTCATGTTAATTAGGTTGAAAGCGGGAGGAGGAGAGGGTGGGGTGTCAAGTTATGGCGTCGTAGATTTAACATGAAGTGATAAGGTCATTGTGTTACGGGGAGGGATAAGGTCAGATCATGACGTAGATAAAGGTCACTCCGTGGGGGGGGGGGGGGAACACAAAGTCATCATGGTAAAAATAAGGTCATATTGTGATAGTGAATCGTTAAGGTGTTGGGAAGGTCAGTTGGTGGCTGGAGACGAATTATTGAATAAACATAAGACCTTTTTATTACCATAAGGTTAAGGTCAGATAACTGAATTAAGGTCAGATAACTGAAATAAGGATAGGTTTATTTATTACAGTATATCTGAAGGTCATTGTTAAAGAAGGGGTAAAAATTACCTTTCTGGAGTAAGGTCATACGGATAGGAAAAGGTCGGTGTGTGTGCGGATATAGCCATAAGGTCTTGGATGTTTGGGTAGAAAAGGTCTCTTTATTAAGTCTTAAAGGCTGGGTTAGGGTTAAGGTCAGTTTATATAATACGAATTCAAGTCGTCAAGGGCAGCAAAGGTCGGTTTATGAATGATAAGGTCAGGTCGTCAAGGGCAGCAAAGGTCGGTTTATGAATGATAAGGTCAGGTCGTCAAGGGCAGCAAAGGTCGGTTTATGAATGATAAGGTCAGGTCGTCAAGGGCAGCAAAGGTCAGTTTATAAATGATAAGGTCAGGTCGTCAAGGGCAGCAAGGCCAGTTTATGAATGATAAGGCCAGGTCGTCAAGGGCAGCAAAGGCCAGTTTATGAATGATAAGGTCAGGTCATCAAGGGCAGCAAAGGTCAGTTTATGAATGATAAGGTCAGGTCGTCAAGGGCAGCAAAGGTCAGTTTATGAATGATAAGGTCAGGTCATCAAGGGCAGCAAAGGTCAGTTTATGAATGATAAGGTCAGGGCAGCAAAGGTCAGTTTATGAATGATAAGGTCAGGTCATCAAGGGCAGCAAAGGTCAGTTTATGAATGATAAGGTCAGGGCAGCAAAGGTCAGTTTATGAATGATAAGGTCAGGTCATCAAGGGCAGCAAAGGCCAGTTTATGAATGATAAGGTCAGGGCAGCAAAGGTCAGTTTATGAATGATAAGGTCAGGTCATCAAGGGCAGCAAAGGGCAGTTTATGAATGATAAGGTCAGGTCATCAAGGGCAGCAAAGGCCAGTTTATGAATGATAAGGTCAGGTCGTCAAGGGCAGCAAAGGTCAGTTTATGAATGATAAGGTCAGGTCGTCAAGGGCAGCAAAGGCCAGTTTATGAATGATAAGGTCAGGTCGTCAAGGGCAGCAAAGGTCAGTTTATGAATGATAAGGTCAGGTCGTCAAGGGCAGCAAAGGTCAGTTTATGAATGATAAGGTCAGGTCGTCAAGGGCAGCAAAGGCCAGTTTATGAATGATAAGGTCAGGTCGTCAAGGACAGCAAGGGCCAGTTTATGAATGATAAGGTCAGGTCGTCAAGGGCAGCAAAGGCCAGTTTATGAATGATAAGGTCAGGTGGTTGGTGGGGGGTTGTGCAGCAGCAGCAGCAACATGACCTAGTTACATACCAACCAACCCCACCCACCCCACCCAACCCCACCCCACCCAACCCCACCCCACCCCACCCCACCCCACCCAACCCCACCCAACCCCACTCACACCTCCAACCTCCTCCCCTCCACTCCCCTCCAACCACTCCAACCACTCTCCCTCCCCCACTTTCACCCACACCCCTCAACCCATCGAGGTTGGGGGTGTACCACAAGTACGGGTCTGGTTCGATACAGAGGACTGGAGATAGAGAGATAGATAGATAGAGATAGATAGATGATAGATAGAGAGAGAGAGAGAGAGAGAGAGAGAGGAGAGAGAAGAGAGAGATGGAGAGAGAGAGGGGAGAGAGAGAGGAGAGAGGAGGGAAGTGGAGGGGAGAGGGGAGGGAGGTAAGTGGGGGGGGGGGGGTGAGGGGGGTGCGGCGCTGTGAAAGGTCATCCATGACGTCAACCCACACCCACCACACACACCCACCAACACCCACATCACACACAATAACACACCCCCCAACCCCCCCACCCCCCCCCACCACCCACCCCCACACACACACCCCACCCCACACAACACACCCCCCCCACCCACACCACACCCACCCACCACACCACACCCACACACCACACCCCCCCACCCCCCACCCCACACCCACACCCCCACCACCACCCACCCCCCCCCCCACCCCCCACACCAACCAACCCACCCACACACCACACCCAAACCCCCCACCACACCCCCCCCCCACACCCCACCCACCCCCACCCCCCCCCACCACCACACCCCCCCACCCCCCCCTCCCACACCCCCACCCCCCACCCCCACCCCCCCAACCCACCCATCAACACCCCCCCACACACCCCACATACCCCCACACCCCCCACCACACCCCACCCACCCACACCCCACCCACCACCCCATACACCCCCCCCACCCACCCACACCACATCACACCACCACCCCCCCCACCACACACACCACACCCCACCCACCACAACACACACACACCCCACACCACACCAACCACACACCCACACCACACCCACCCACCATACACACACCCACCACCCATACCCCCCCACCACCCAACACCACACCCCAACCCAACACCACCCCCCCCACACCCCACACCACCCACACTCCACCACCACCCCATCACACCACCACACACACCCATCCCCCCCCACCACACACCACCCCCACACACCCCACCGCCACCACACACACACACCCCCCACCCACACCCCCCCACCACCACCCACCCCACACAACCCCCCCACCCACCCACCACACACCCACACACACCACAACACCCACCCCCACATCCACCCACACCACACACCACACAAACACACCCAACCCCACCATCACACCACACCTCACCCACAACACACACACACACACATCACCACACACCACACAACACAACAACAAAACCCATCACCCACACACATCACCCACACACCCACCCCATACACCACACACACAACACCACACACCACACCCACCCCCACACACAAACACACCACACCACTAACAACACACACACACCACAACCCAAACACCCACACACCAACACACACACCACACCACCACACACATGCACACACACACACACACACAACACACACTACACACACCCACACACACCACCAACAACCCACACCAACACACACCACACACCCAAACAACAACACACACCCACACACACACAACACACACACACACACACAACACACACACATACACACACACACAACACACACACCACCACACACCATACACCAACACACACACACACATACACACACACACACACACACACACAACCACACACACACAACACCACACCATACACATCACCACACACACAACAAACAAACCCACACACACACACACACACACATACACACAACACACAACCCACACATAACATACCACCACACACACAACACACCACATGCACACACACCCCACACACAATACACACACAAACACACCACACACACACCAACAACCACACAACAACATACAACACACACACACACACACACACACACACACATACCACACACACACAACATACACATAACACCAACACACACAACACACACTTCACACAAACATAACACACAACACACCCCACCACCCCACACACACACAACATACACACACACCACACACACACACACATACACACCATACACACAACACCCACACCAACACACAACACACACACACACTTACACACACACACACAACACCACACACACAACATACACACACACATACACACACCCACATACACACACACACAACAACACACAACACACCCACAACACCACAACAACACACACACACACACCACACACACACACATACACACACACACACACATAACACACACACACACACACACACACAACACACAACAACAACATACACCACACACACACACACACACACAACACACACAAACAAACACACACACACAACACAACACACAACACACACACACACACACACACACACACACACACACACATTAATCATTAATCACTGTCGTTAATCAACGTGATCTGTCGATTAATCAGTTACGGGCATGTCGAGTGGGGAGGAAAAGTGGAGGGGGGGAGGGGGGAGGGGGGTGGGGGGGTGTTGGTCGATTATCGACCCCCATCTCCCTGGAGAAGGGGGGGTGGAGGGGGGGAGGGGGCCTCTACTCGACGGTGGGGGGGGCATCTACTCGACGGTGGGGGGGGGGGGGGGTTGTCGAAAGAGGCGAAGGTCGATCAGGTAAGGCTGTGGGTAATGAATTACCAGCTGTGGGTAATGAATTACCAGCTGTGGGTAATGAATTACCAGCTGTGGGTAATGAATTACCAGCTGTGGGTAATGATAGTAATGAATTACCAGAGTCGGTGATTGCGTACAAGGGAGAGAGAAGAGCCAGATAAGATAAGATAAGGCACTGAGAAGCCAGATAAGATAAGGTATTGAAGAGCCAGATAAGATAAGATAAGGCATTGAGAAGCCAGATAAGATAATGTATTGAAGAGCCAGATAAGATAAGGCATTGAGAAGCCAGATAAGATAAGATAAGATAAGGCATTGAGAAGCCAGATAAGATAAGATAATGTATTGAAGAGCCAGATAAGATAAGGTATTGAGAAGCCAGATAAGATAAGATAATGTATTGAAGAGCCAGATAAGATAAGGTATTGAGAAGCCAGATAAGATAAGATAAGGCATTGAGAAGCCAGATAAGATAAGATAAGGTATTGAGAAGCCAGATAAGATAAGATAAGGCATTGAGAAGCCAGATAAGATAAGGTATTGAGAAGCCAGATAAGATAAGATAATGTATTGAAGAGCCAGGTAAGATAAGGCATTGAGAAGCCAGATAAGATAAGATAAGGCATTGAGAAGCCAGATAAGATAATGTATTGAAGAGCCAGATAAGATAAGGCATTGAGAAGCCAGATAAGATAAGGTATTGAGAAGCCAGATAAGATAAGGCATTGAGAAGCCAGATAAGATAAGATAAGGTATTGAGAAGCCAGATAAGATAAGATAATGTATTGAAGAGCCAGATAAGATAAGGTATTGAGAAGCCAGATAAGATAAGATAAGGCATTGAGAAGCCAGATAAGATAAGGCATTGAGAAGCCAGATAAGATAAGATAAGACATTGATAGTGTGTGACCAGTTTACCTGCTGGCAGCTCTCATAAATACACTGAAGGAGATGGAGTGGTATAGGAAATGGTTTCTTAGTCTACACAATAAAACACATAATATCTACTTAATTACTTATGTACCAGATACACAATAAAACACATGATATCTACTTAATTACTTATGTACCAGATACACAATAAAACACATGATATCTACTTAATTACTTATGTACCAGATACACAATAAAACACATGATATCTACTTAATTACTTATGTATTAGATACACAATAAAACACATGATATCTACTTAATTACTTATGTACCAGATACACAATAAAACACATAATATCTACTTAATTACTTATGTATTAGATACACATAAAACACATGATATCTACTTAATTACTTATGTACCAGATAACATAATAATAACACATGATATCTACTTAAATACTTATGTACCAGATACACAATAAAACACATAATATCTACTTAATTACTTATGTACCAGATACACAATAAAACACATGATATCTACTTAAATACTTATGTACCAGATACACAATAAAACACATAATATCTACTTAATTACATATGTACCAGATACATAATATCTACTTAATTACTTATGTACCAGATACACAATAAAACACATAATATCTACTTAAATACTTATGTACCAGATACACAATAAAACACATAATATCTACTTAATTACTTATGTACCAGATACATAATATCTACTTAATTACTTATGTACTAGATACACAATAAAACACATAATATCTACTTAATTACTTATGTACCAGATACACAATAAAACACATAATATCTACTTAATTACTTATGTACCAGATACACAATAAAACACATAATATCTACTTAATTACTTATGTACCAGATACACAATAAAACACATAATATCTACTTAATTACTTATGTACCAGATACATAATATCTACTTAATTACTTATGTACCAGATACATAATATCTACTTAATTACTTATGTACCAGATACACAATAAAACACATAATATCTACTTAATTACTTATGTACCAGATACACAATAAAACACATAATATCTACTTAATTACTTATGTACCAGATACATAATATCTACTTAATTACTTATGTACCAGATACACAATAAAACACATAGTATCTACTTAAATACTTATGTACCAGATACACAACAAAACACGTAATACCTACTTAAATACTTTTGTAAGTTGCAGTTTTCAGCATTTTGTTCAACTCCCCCTTCCCCCCCCCCCCCCATCTCTCGCGAGAATCAAAGTTCTTGTGTTCTTTCTTTTAGTTCTTAACTCACGTGTGTGTGTGTGTGTGTGTGTGTGTGTGTGTGTGTGTGTGTGTGTGTGTGTGTGTTATGCCTTCCTCATACCGCCACCACAGCTGAACATGTGTTCAACACCTGTAGGTTCTTTGTTCACCCCTCCTGGATGGTGTTCAACACCTGTAGGTTCTTTGTTCACCCACCCCGGATGGTGTTCAACACCTGTAGGTTCTTTGTTCACCCACCACCCCGGATGGGGTTCAACACCTGTAGTTTCTTTGTTCACCCACCCCGGATGGTGTTCAACACCTGTAGGTTCTTTGTTCACCCCTCCCCGGATGGTGTTCAACACCTGTAGTTTCTTTGTTCACCCCCACCCGGATGGTGTTCAACACCTGTAGGTTCTTTGTTCACCCACCCCGGATGGTGCTCAACACCTGTAGGTTCTTTGTTCACCCACCCGGATGGTGTTCAACACCTGTAGGTTCTTTGTTCACCCACCCTGGATGGTGTTCAACACCTGTAGGTTCTTTGTTCACCCACCCTGGATGGTGTTCAACACCTGTAGGTTCTTTGTTCACCCACCCCGGATGGTGTTCAACACCTGTAGTTTCTTTGTTCACCCCTCCCGGATGGTGTTCAACACCTGTAGGTTCTTTGTTCACCCACCCCGGATGGTGTTCAACACCTGTAGGTTCTTTGTTCACCCCTCCCGGATGGTGTTCAACACCTTTAGTTTCTTTGTTCACCCACCCCGGATGGTGTTCAGCACCTGTAGGTTCTTTGTTCACCCACCCTGGATGGTGTTCAACACCTGTAGGTTCTTTGTTCACCCCTCCCGGATGGTGTTCAACACCTGTAGGTTCTTTGTTCACCCACCCCGGATGGTGTTCAACACCTGTAGTTTCTTTGTTCACCCACCCCGGATGGTGTTCAACACCTGTAGGTTCTTTGTTCACCCACCCCGGATGGTGTTCAACACCTGTAGGTTCTTTGTTCACCCACCCCGATGGTGTTCAACACCTGTAGTTTCTTTGTTCACCCACCCTGGATGGTGTTCAACACCTGTAGGTTCTTTGTTCACCCCCTCCCCGGATGGTGTTCAACACCTGTAGTTTTTTTGTTCACCCCTCCCGGATGGTGTTCAACACCTGTAGGTTCTTTGTTCACCCACCCCGGATGGTGTTCAACACCTGTAGGTTCTTTGTTCACCCACCACCCCGGATGGTGTTCAACACCTGTAGGTTCTTTGTTCACCCCTCCCGGATGGTGTTCAACCACTGAAAGGGTTTTCTTTGTTCACCCCCACCGGATGGTGTTTAACCCCCTGTAGGTTCTTTTTCACCACACCCCGGGATGGTGTTCAACACCTGTGGGTTCTTTGTTCACCCCCCGGGGGATGGTGTTAACACCCTGTAGGTTCTTTGTTCACACCCCCACCCCGGAGGGTGTTCAAACCGTAGGTTCTTTGGTTCACCCCCCCCGGATGGTGTTCAACTGTTGTTTTTTTGTTCACCCCCCCCGGGGATGGTGTTCAAAACCTGTAGGTTCTTTGTTCCCCCCCCCCGGGGGATGGTGTTCAACCCCTGTAGGTTCTTTTTTTCCCCACCCCGGATGGTGTTCAACACCTGTGTTTCTTTGTTCACCCCTCCCGGATGGTGTTCAAACTCCTGTAGGTTCTTTGTTCACCCACCCCGGATGGTGTTCAAAACCTGAGGTTCTTTTTTTCCCCCACACACGGAGGTGTTCAAAAAAACTGTGGTTCTTTGTTCACCCCTCCCGGAGGGTGTTCACCATGTAGGTTTTTTGCTCACCACCCGGTTTGGTGTTAACACCTGTGGGCTTTTTTGTTACCCTCCCGGATGGTGTTCAAACTTGTAGGTTCTTTGTTCACCCCACCCGGATGGTGTTCAACACCTGTAGGTTCTTTGTTCACCCACCGGAGTTCTCGCACGTTTTTTGAGGGCGCCGGGTCCCCCTGTCCTTGTAGAACATTGTTTTAAAGGAGAACACTCTCCAGCCCCCCGTGTTATGCGCCCACATCGGGAAAAGGGTTTATGTTATTTTTTGGGGCTTAGAATTAATTATAGTTCAGACAAACGTATAATGTTGACCTGTAATATATATTATATATATATATATATTATATTTTATAAATATATATATATAATTCATTTTTTTATTTATTTTGCTTTGTCGCTGTGTCCCGCGATGCGAGGTTAAACGCAAGGAAAAACGAAAGAAATGGCCCAACCCACCCACATACACATGGATTTTAATAACGTCCACACACGCAATATACATACCTATTTCATCTCAAGTATACATTAAAATACCCCACACAGACATTTTTCATTTATACACATGTACATAATTCTACGGCTGCCTTTAGTCCCTTCCGTGCCCAAATCGCCACCATGGAAAAAACAACCCCCCCCTCCCCCATGTGGCGGGTACGTAGGGAAAAAACACAAAAGGCCCCCATTCGTTCAACACTCAAAGTCTCTAGCTGTCATGTGTAATAAGGCACCGAAACCACAGCTCCCTTTCACCCAATCCCGGCCACAAAATTGCCCTGGTTTTCCCCCGACGTTCACTTGCCCTGTTTAATTCTTGACACACACACACACAACAACAAAACACACACACACACACACAACACACACACACACACAAACACACCACCACCACCACTTTAGTTCTAGCTGTCATGTAATAATGCCCGACCACAAACCCCCTTTCCCCATTTCCCGCCCACACAATTTCATGGTTTACCCTAGACGCTTCACATGCCCCGGTTCATTCCCTTGACACACACCACACACACACACACACACACACACAACACACACACAAACAAACCACTATGTTAATGCGTGTTAGAGTAGAAATTGCCCTGGCCTGGGGGGTTAAGGGTAAATTTTGTGGGGATGTGTTTTTAATATTATGGGTAAGTTAGAGTTGTTTTTTTAAATTGTAATTTAAGACAGTGTGTGTGTGTATGTGTGTGTGTGTGTGTGTATGGTGGTGTTTGTGTGTGTGTGTGGTGTGTGTGTGTGTATTTTTGTGTGGTGTGTGTGAGTGTGTGTGTGTGGTATGTGTGTATGTGGTGTGTGTTTGTGTGTGTGTGTGTGTGTGTGTGTGTGTGTGTGTGTGTGTGTGTGTTTGTGTGTTTTGTGTGTGTGTTGTGTTGTTTTTTGTTGTGTATGTGGGTGTTTGTGTGTGGTGTGTGTTGTGGTGTGGGTGTGTGTGTGTGTGTTGTGTGTTTGTGGGGTGTGTATTGGGTTTGGTGTGTGTGTATTGGTTTTTGGGGTGTGTTGTGGGTGTGTGTGTGGTGGTGGTGTGTGTGTGGTTGTGGAGTGTGGGTTTTTTTTGTGGTGTGTTTTTTGGTGTTTTTTTTTTTTTGTTTTTTGGTTGTGTGTGTGTGGGTTTTTGTGTGTGTATGTTGTGTTTGTTTTTGTGTGTGTGTATGTGTGGTTTGTGTGTGTTGTATTGTGTGAAAGTGTGGTGTGTGTAGTGTGTGTTTGTGTGTGTGTGTAGGGGTTTTTGGGTGGGGTGTGTGTGTGTGTGTGGGTGTGTGTGTTTTTTGTGTGTGTGTTTTTGTGTGTGTGTGTGTTTTTGGTTGTGTTTGTTTTTTTTTTTGGGGGGGGAGTGTGTGTGTGTGTGTGTGTGGGTGGTTTTTGTGTGTTTGTGTGATGGGGGGTTTTTGTGTGTGTTGATGTGGGTTTTGTGTGTGGTGTGGGGGGTGGTGGTGGGGTTTTTTTGGATTTTTGTGTGGGTTTGTGAATGGTTTGTGGTGTGGGGTTTGGTGGGTGGGGGGTTTTTGGGGGTGGGTGGGGGGGGGTGGTGGGGGGGGGGGGTGTGGGTGTGTGGGTGTGTTTGTGTTTGTGTATTGTGTGTTGTGGTGTGTGTTTGTGGGGTGTTTGTGGTGTGTGTGTGGTTTTTTGTGTGGGGTTTTTGTGTGTGTTGGTGTGTGGGTATTTTGATATGGACGACCCTGTGTACGAGGGTCCCGACGTTGGGTACGACAGTACGACGTATGGTGTCGTCCAGTCGATAGATGCGTGTGACCCAGTGACCCAGTCGATAGATGGTGTATCCAGTCGATAGATGGTGGTCCTTTCGATAGAGGGGTTTTCGTCGTCGATAGAGGGGGTTTCGTCCAGTCATAGATGCTTGTGACCAGCGAGGAGGGGGTTCTCCAGGCAGATGCGTGACCCGTCGAAAGATGGGGTGTGTCATCGATAGAGGCTTGTGACCAGCATAATGGGGTGTCGTCCATCGATGATGTTTGACCATGATAATTGGTGTCATCAGTCGATAGATGGTTGTCCGGCGATGGGAGGTGATCGCGATAGAGGGGTGTCCCGTCGAAGATGGGGTGTGTCAGTCGATAAGGGTGTCGTCAGTCGATAGTGCTTTGTGACCCAGCCCGATAGATGGGGTGTCGTCCAGTCGATAGATGCTTGTGACCCAGTCGATAGATGGGGTGTCGTCCAGTCGATAGATGCTTGTGACCCAGTCGATAGATGGGGTGTCGTCCAGTCGATAGATGCTTGTGACCCAGTCGATAGATGGGTGTCGTCCGTCGATAATGCTTGGTCCCCCCCCCCCCCCCCCCCAAAGTCGATAGGGGGGTGTTCGTCATCGTAGGGTGTCGTCCAGTCGAAAAGATGCCTGGGACAGTCGATAGTGGTGTATCCAGTGTTTAGTGTGGCCAGTCGATAGTGGTGTCATCAGTCGATGTTTGTGTATCCAGTGATAGATGGGGTTGTCCAGTGATAAGGGTGTCGTCCAGTCGATAGATGCTTGTGACCAGCGATAGAGGGGTGGAAAGTCGATAGATGTTGGACCTTTTCGATGATGGGGTGTCGCCAGTCGATGATGTTTTTGACCAGTCGATAGATGGGGTGTCGTCAGTGTTAGATCTTGGGGACCAGTCGATAGATGGGGGATCGTCGTAATGTTTGGTGACCCAGTGTAGATGGTGTATCAGTCGATAGTGTGTGTCAGTCGATAGAGTGTGACCAGATTACTTGCCCCCCGCCACCCCATCCACCTCTTCCCTCCCGGCAGGGGGGGAAAAGGGAAGGAGGGGGGGGAGGGAGGGGGGAGGAGGGGGGGGAAGATGGGGGTGGGGGAGGCGGCTTTCATTTCGGGGCTAAAATTAGTTAACCTTTCAACGGGGCGGGGGGTTTTGTGACCCCGTTAAGCTCTCTTTACCGTCGGGGTGGGTTTTTCTGTGGGGGGTGTGTTGGGTTTTTTTCTTGGGTGTGGGTTTTTTCTCTTTTGGGGTTGGGTTTTTTCTCTGGGTGTGGGTTTTTTCTTGGGTTTTGGGGGGTTTTTTTCTGGGTGTGTGGGTTTTATCTAGGGGGTGGGTTTTATCTCTGGGGGTGGGTTTTATCTCTGGGGGGGGTTTTATCTGGGGGTGGGTTTATTTGGGGGTGTGGGTTTTTTTTTCGGGGGGTGGGGTTTAACCTGGGTGTGGGTTTTATCTTGGGTTGGGGGTTTTATCTCTGGGGTTTTTGGGGTTTTAAATTTTGGGTGTTGGGTTTTATCTTGGGGTGGGTTTTATCTCTGGGGGTGGGGGGTTTTTTTCTTGGGGGTGGGTTTTATCTCTGGGTGTGGGTTTAAACTTGGGGGTGGGGGGGTTTAAAAACTGGGTGTGGGTTTTTCTTGGGTGGTGGGTTTTATCTCGGGTGTGTGGGTTTTATCTCTGGGTGTGGGTTTTTTCTCTGGTTTTTTGGGTTTTATCTTGGGGGTGGGTTTTATCTCTGGGTGTGGGTTTTATCTCTGGGTGTGTGGGTTTTATCTCTGGGTGTGGGTTTTATCTCTGGGTGTGGGTTTTATCTCTGGGTGTGGGGGTTTTATCTCTGGGTGTGGGTTTTATCTCTGGGTGTGTGGGTTTTATCTCTGGGTGTGTGGGTTTTATCTCTGGGTGTGGGGGTTTTATCTCTGGGTGTGGGTTTTATCTCTGGGTGTGGGTTTTATCTCTGGGTGTGGGTTTTATCTCTGGGTGTGTGGGTTTTATCTCTGGGTGTGGGTTTTATCTCTGGGTGTGTGGGTTTTATCTCTGGGTGTGGGGGTTTTATCTCTGTTTGTGGGGGTTTTATCTCTGGGTGTGTGTTTTATCTCTGGGTGTGGGTTTTATCTCTGGGTGTGGGTTTTATCTCTGTGTGTGGGGGTTTTATCTCTGGGTGTGGGTTTTATCTCTGTGTGTGGGGGTTTTATCTCTGGGGGTGGGTTTTATCTCTGGGTGTGGGTTTTATCTCTGGGTGTGGGGGTTTTATCTCTGGGTGTGGGTTTTATCTCTGGGTGTGGGTTTTATCTCTGGGTGGGTATATATACCAGAGGCGATGATAAAAGATAACAAGAGATACGTTATATACAAGTGTCTGGGTTACCTGAGTTTGTGATATTTTTTCTCCTTTTTTTCTTTTTGTTACGACGTGTGTGTGTGTGTTGGCCAGCTGGTGTTATATTAACATTTGAGTCAAGCGTTGGCAAGAGCTGGATGTATATATATATATATATTGGAAAGGATCACAATTGTGCGCGTGATCTAGTATATTTCCTCTGAGTCCACTGGGGGAAAATGAAACACGAAAAGGTCCCAAGTGCCCTTTCGTGTCATAATCACATCATCCCATTTCTCTCTTGTGTCTCCCCTGATGATGTGATTATGACACGAAAGGGCACTTGGGAGCTTTTCGTGTTTCATTTTCCCCGTGAACTCATAGGAATATAAATATATATATATATATATATATATATATATATATATATATATATATATATATATATATATATATATATATATATATTTATAATATATATTTATATATATTTCATTTAGTTGGTTTTATTGATAACGGTACGATCCCAGCGCACGACGGAACTTGAGTCTTCAGGGTCAGCTGAGATAAGATTAACTGATGTTAACCTGGGTTACCTTAACATGAAAAGGAGCTGAAGTGGGTAAGATTACTTTTACCTTAGGTTAAGGTTATCTTGGATTACTTTATCTTGGGTTAAGGTTGTCTTGGATTACTTTATCTTGGGTTAAGGTTGTCTTGGATTACTTTATCTTGGGTTAAGGTTGTCTTGGATTGCTTTATCTTGGGTTATCTTGGATTACTTTATCTTGGGTTAAGGTTGTCTTGGATTGCTTTATCTTGGGTTAAGGTTATCTCGGATTGTTGTATCTTGGGTTGAGGTTATCTTGGATTACTTTATCTTGGGTTAAGGTTCTTTTGGATTACTTTATCTTGGGTTAAGGTTATCTTGGATTACTTTACCTTGGCTTAAGGTTATCTTGGATTACTTTGTCTTGGCTTAAGGTTGTCTTGGATTGCTTTATCTTGGGTTAAGGTTATCTCGGATTGTTGTATCTTGGGTTGAGGTTATCTTGGATTACTTTATCTTGGGTTAAGGTTCTTTTGGATTACTTTATCTTGGGTTAAGGTTATCTTGGATTACTTTACCTTGGCTTAAGGTTATCTTGGATTACTTTATCTTGGCTTAAGGTTCTCTTGGATTACTTTACCTTGGCTTAAGGTTCTCTTGGATTACTTTACCTTGGTTTAAGGTTATCTTGGATTACTTTATCTTGGCTTAAGGTTCACTTGGATTACTT
This sequence comes from Panulirus ornatus, assembly GCF_036320965.1. NCBI lineage: Eukaryota > Metazoa > Arthropoda > Malacostraca > Decapoda > Palinuridae > Panulirus > Panulirus ornatus. The sequence continues at coordinate 21,850,233 of NC_092257.1, read as the reverse complement.
TACCTTGGTTTAAGGTTCTCTTGGATTACTTTACCTTGGCTTAAGGTTATCTTGGATTACTTTACCTTGGCTTAAGGTTATCTTGGATTACTTTACCTTGGTTTAAGGTTATCTTGGATTACTTTATCTTGGCTTAAGGTTATCTTGGATTACTTTACCTTTGCTTAAGGTTATCTTGGATTACTTTACCTTGGCTTAAGGTTATCTTGGATTACTTTACCTTGGCTTAAGTTTATCCTGGATTGCTTTATCTTGGGTTGAGGTTATCTTGGATTACTTTATCTTGGGTTAAGGTTATCTTGGATTACTTTATCTTGGGTTAAGGTTATCTTGGATCGCTTTATCTTGAGTTGAGATTATCTTGGATTACTTTACCCTGGGTTAAGGTTATATTGGATTACTTTACTCTGGGTTAAGGTTATCCTGGATTGCTTTATCTTGGGTCAAGGTTATCTTGGATTACTTTATCTTGGCTTAAGTTCATCTTGGATTACTTTATCTTGGGTTATGGTTATCTTGGATTACTTTATCTTGGCTTAAGTTCATCTTGGATTACTTTATCTTGGGTTAAGGTTATCTTGGATTACTTTATCTTGGCTTAAGTTCATCTTGGATTACTTTATCTTGGGTTATGGTTATCTTGGATTACTTTGCCTTGGGTTAAAGGTTAAAATCCAGAATTGATTTAACAGTAGTTTAAGTTAGTTTAGTTTAGGGTAAAATAACATTTACTGATTAAGCTAAGACTAACTTAACTCAGGTTAGTTGAGTTACATTTAACACAAGTTAACACATAAGATTGGATTCCTTGTACAATTATAATTCTAAGCTAGATCAGCTGGAGGTTAGCTGGAAGTTAGCTGACTTAACCTAGTTCAGCAAAAGTTTGGTTAGAGGAGAAAGCTGTTTTGCCTTAGTTTAGCGTGGCTGAGTTTAGCGTGACAGCGTGACTAGGTTTAGCGTGACTTAGTTTAGCGTGACTAAGTTTAGCGTGACTAGGTTTAGCGTGACTAGGTTTAGCGTGACTTAGTTTAGCGTGACTAAGTTTAGCGTGACTTAGTTTAGCGTGACTAGGTTTAGCGTGACAGCGTGACTAGGTTTAGCGTGACAGCGTGACTAGGTTTAGCATGACAGCGTGACTAGGTTTAGCGTGACTTAGTTTAGCGTGACTAAGTTTAGCGTGACTAGGTTTAGCGTGACTAGGTTTAGCGTGACTTAGTTTAGCGTGACTAAGTTTAGCGTGACTTAGTTTAGCGTGACTAAGTTTAGCGTGACTAGGTTTAGCGTGACAGTGTGACTAGGTTTAGCGTGACTTAGTTTAGCGTGACCAAGGTTAGCATAACTAAGTTTAGCGTGACTAAGTTTAGCGTGACTTAGTTTAGCGTGACCAAGGTTAGCGTAACTAAGTTTAGCGTGACTGGGTTTAGCGTAACTAAATTTAGCGTGTGTTTGTTGTTTAGCTTAAGGTTGGGTTAAACTAGTGTGAAATAGACTCATAGTTATGGCTAGTTTGGCTCGAACATGACTAGTTAGGATCACTTGCCATCCAGTGTGTATAGCTTTGGTTAGCGTGAGCTATAAAGCGTATTAGTTAGGCCAGTATGAGTTTAGCTGTGGTTTGGTTGACTTAGCTTAACCTATGATAATTTTAGCTTCTGGTACTTAAAATGGTAGTTATGCTGTTACGACATAGCTCAGTGTATGATGAAAGCTAAATTTAGCTTTAGTTCAATATAGCTTGATATGAGTGTGTCCCCCCCCGCGCTCAACCTCCAACAGCTATAGCTGGGCTTGATAGCTGTTGTAGAAGTAGGTCCATCTCTCGCCAACACTCGGACGCTCATAAGTACATGGCAGTAGTACACTTTACTACTTGTCCCGGCACTTATAATACTTATCCCGGCACTTATATTACTTACCCTGTCACTTATATTACTTACCACGGCACTTATAATGCATACCCTGGCACTTATAGTACTTACCCCGGCACTTATAATACTTACCCCGGCACTTATAATACTTACCCTGCACTTATGATACTTACCCCGGTACTTATAATACATACCCTGGCACTTATGATACTTACCCCGGCACTTATGATACTTACCCCGGTACTTCTATTACTTACCACGGCACTTATAATACATACCCTGGCACTTATGATACTTACCCCGGCACTTATAATACATACCCTGGCACTTATAATACATACCCTGGCACTTATGATACTTACCCCGGCACTTATAATACATACCCTGGCACTTATGATACTTACCCCGGCACTTATGATACTTACCCTGGCACTTATATTACTTACCACGGCACTTATAATACATACCCTGGCACTTATGATACTTACCCCGGCACTTATAATACATACCCTGGCACTTATGATACTTACCCCGGCACTTATGATACTTACCCTGGCACTTATATTACTTACCACGGCACTTATAATGCATACCCTGGCACTTATAATACTTACCCTGGCACTTATAATACATACCCTGGCACTTATGATACTTACCCCGGCACTTATGATACTTACCCTGGCACTTATATTACTTACCACGGCACTTATAATACATACCCTGGCACTTATGATACTTACCCCGGCACTTATAATACATACCCTGGCACTTATGATACTTACCCCGGCACTTATGATACCCTGGCACTTATATTACTTACCACGGCACTTATAATACATACCCTGGCACTTATGATACTTACCCCGGCACTTATAATACATACCCTGGCACTTATGATACTTACCCCGGCACTTATGATACTTACCCTGGCACTTATATTACTTACCACGGCACTTATAATACATACCCTGGCACTTATGATACTTACCCCGGCACTTATAATACATACCCTGGCACTTATGATACTTACCCCGGTACTTATAATACATACCCTGGCACTTATGATACTTACCCCGGCACTTATGATACTTACCCCGGTACTTCTATTACTTACCACGGCACTTATAATACATACCCTGGCACTTATGATACTTACCCCGGCACTTATAATACATACCCTGGCACTTATGATACTTACCCCGGTACTTATAATACATACCCTGGCACTTATGATACTTACCCCGGCACTTATATTACTTACCCTGGCACTTATATTACTTACCACGGCACTTATAATGCATACCCTGGCACTTATAATACTTACCCTGGCACTTATAATACATACCCTGGCACTTATGATACTTACCCCGGCACTTATGATACTTACCCTGGCACTTATATTACTTACCACGGCACTTATAATACATACCCTGGCACTTATGATACTTACCCCGGCACTTATGATACATACCTGTCACTTATATTACTTACCACGGCACTTATAATACATACCCTGGCACATATAGTACATACCCTGGCACTTATAATACATACCCTGGCACTTATAATACATACCCTGGCACTTATAATACATACCCTGGCACTTATGATACTTACCCTGGCACTTATATTACTTACCACGGCATTTATAATGCATACCCTGGCACTTATAATACTTACCCCGGGCACTTATAAAGCCTGCCTTGATAAAAGATTGTAGTACACTTACTTGGCTTCTCTTTCTCTGTCACTCTGGGTCTAGTGTTCTCCAGGGGGGGGAGGGGGGGGTTGTAAAGTGGTTGTTGAATTACATTTATGATTTTGGGTATGACGGTACGACCCTTGGGTACGACGGTACGATCCTTGGGTACGACGGTACGATCCTTGGGTACGACGATACGATCCTTGGGCACGACGGTACGATCCTTGGGTACGACGGTACGATCCTTGGGTACGACGGTACGATCCTTGGGTACGACGGTACGATCCTTGGGTACGACGATACGATCCTTGGGTACGACGGTACGATACTTGGGTACGACGGTACGATACTTGGGTACGACGGTACGATCCTTGGGTACGACGGTACGATCCTTGGGTACGACGATACGATCCTTGGGTACGACGGTACGATACTTGGGTACGACGGTACGATCCTTGGGTACGACGGTACGATCCTTGGGTACGACGGTACGATACTTGGGTACGACGGTACGATACTTGGGTACGACGGTACGATCCTTGGGTACGACGATACGATCCTTGGGTACGACGGTACGATACTTGGGTACGACGGTACGATCCTTGGGTACGACGATACGATCCTTGGGTACGACGGTACGATACTTGGGTACGACGGTACGATCCTTGGGTACGACGGTACGATACTTGGGTACGACGGTACGATCCTTGGGTACGACGATACGATCCTTGGGCACGACGGTACGATCCTTGGGTACGACGGTACGATCCTTGGGTACGACTATACGATCCTTGGGTACGACGTACGATACTTGGGTACGACGGTACGATCCTTGGGTACGACGGTACGATCCTTGGGTACGACGGTTACGATCCTTGGGTACGACGGTACGATCCTTGGGTACGACGGTACGATCCTTGAGTACGACGGTACGATCCTTGGGTACGACGGTACGATCCGTGGGTACGACGGCACGATCCTTGGGTACGACGGTACGATACTTGGGTACGACGGTACGATCCTTGGGTACGACGGTAACGATCTTTGGGTACTACCCGGTACGACCCTTGTACACGACGGTACGATCCTTGGGTACGACGGTACGATCCGTGGGTACGACGGACGATCCTTGGGTACGACGGTACGATCCTTGGGTACGACGGTACGATCCTTGGGTACGACGGTACGATCTTTGGGTACGACGGTACGACCCTTGGGTACGACGGTACGACCCTTGGGTACGACGGT
>NC_092257.1:21830412-21835412 GCF_036320965.1 Panulirus ornatus | reverse complement strand
GTTCCCCCAGGATATATGTATGAGGAGTTCCCCAGGATATATGTATGAGGAGTTCCCCCAGGATATATGTATGAGGAGTTCCCCCCAGGATATATGTATGAGGAGTTCCCCCAGGATATATGTATGAGGAGTTCCCCAGGATATATGTATGAGGAGTTCCCCCAGGATATATGTATGAGGAGTTCCCCCAGGATATATGTATGAGGAGTTCCCCCAGGATATATGTATGAGGAGTTCCCCCCAGGATATATGTATGAGGAGTTCCCCCCAGGATATATGTATGAGGAGTTCCCCAGGATATATGTATGAGGAGTTCCCCCCAGGATATATGTATGAGGAGTTCCCCAGGATATATGTATGAGGAGTTCCCCCAGGATATATGTATGAGGAGTTCCCCAGGATATATGTATGAGGAGTTCCCCCCTAGGATATATGTATGAGGAGTTCCCCCAGGATATATGTATGAGGAGTTCCCCCCAGGATATATGTATGAGGAGTTCCCCCCCAGGATATATGTATGAGGAGTTCCCCCAGGATATATGTATGAGGAGTTCCCCCAGGATATATGTATGAGGAGTTCCCCAGGATATATGTATGAGGAGTTCCCCTAGGATATATGTATGTGGAGTTCCCCCCAGGATATATGTATGAGGAGTTCCCCCAGGATATATGTATGAGGAGTTCCCCCAGGATATATGTATGAGGAGTTCCCCCCCAGGATATATGTATGAGGAGTTCCCCCAGGATATATGTATGAGGAGTTCCCCCCAGGATATATGTATGAGGAGTTCCCCCAGGATATATGTATGAGGAGTTCCCCCAGGATATATGTATGAGGAGTTCCCCCCAGGATATATGTATGAGGAGTTCCCCCAGGATATATGTATGAGGAGTTCCCCCCCAGGATATATGTATGAGGAGTTCCCCCCCCAGGGTATATGTATGAGGAGTTCCCCCTAGGATATATGTATGAGGAGTTCCCCCCAGGATATATGTATGAGGAGTTCCCCCAGGATATATGTATGAGGAGTTCCCCCCAGGATATATGTATGAGGAGTTTCCCCAGGATATATGTAGAGATGAGTGACGTTCAGTCCCGGGTGGTCTGTACTGAGCAATACGCGGTGCCGTTCGGACCGGGTTCGAACCCTTGCCCTGTGTGGTGAGCGGTGGCGCCACAGTGTGGCAGGTTGATCCCCCCCCCCCCCCCACCAGCCAGCAGGAGCCGGCCCGATCCAGAGGGCGTGTCCCTCCCCCCAGCCTAACAGCCTCGCCCCAACTTAGATGAAGTCATTTGACGGTAGTTAGGAGGGACTGGGGGGGCGAGGGGGGAGGGGGGTTAGGTCATCATGTGTGACCTGGACAGCACAGCTGACACCGGACAGGATACAGAGGTCACCAGGAAGGTGTGGACAGGATACAGTGGTCACCAGGATGGTGTGGACTGGATACAGAGGTCACCAGGAAGGTGTGGACAGGATACAGTGGTCACCAGGAAGGTGTGGACAGGATATAGTGGTCTCCAGGAAGGTGTGGACAGGATACAGTGGTCACCAGGAAGGTGTGAACAGGATACAGAGGTCACCAGGAAGGTGTGGACAGGATACAGAGGTCACCAGGAAGGTGTGGACAGGATACAGTGGTCACCAGGATGGTGTGGACAGGATACAGAGGTCACCAGGAAGGTGTGGACAGGATACAGTGGTCACCAGGAAGGTGTGGACAGGATACAGTGGTCACCAGGAAGGTGTGGACAGGATACAGTGGTCACCAGGAAGGTGTGGACAGGATACAGTGGTCACCAGGAAGGTGTGGACAGGATACAGTGGTCACCAGGAAGGTGTGGACAGGATACAGAGGTCACCAGGAAGGTGTGGACAGGATACAGTGGTCACCAGGAAGGTGTGGACAGGATACAGTGGTCACCAGGAAGGTGTGGACAGGATACAGTGGTCACCAGGAAGGTGTGGACAGGATACAGTGGTCACCAGGAAGGTGTGGACAGGATACAGAGGTCACCAGGAAGGTGTGGACAGGATACAGAGGTCACCAGGAAGGTGTGGGCAGGATACAGTGGTCACCAGGAAGGTGTGGACAGGATACAGAGGTCACCAGGAAGGTGTGGACAGGATACAGAGGTCACCAGGATGGTGTAGACTGGATACAGAGGTTACCAGGAAGGTGTGGACAGGATACAGAGGTCACCAGGAAGGTGTGGACAGGATACAGTGGTCACCAGGAAGGTGTGGACAGGATACAGTGGTCACCAGGAAGGTGTGGACAGGATACAGTGGTCACCAGGAAGGAGTGGGCAGGATACAGTGGTCACCAGGAAGGTGTGGACAGGATACAGAGGTCACCAGGAAGGTGTGGACAGGATACAGTGGTCACCAGGAAGGTGTGGACAGGATACAGTGGTCACCAGGAAGGTGTGGACAGGATACAGTGGTCACCAGGAAGGTGTGGACAGGATACAGAGGTCACCAGGAAGGTGTGGACAGGATACAGTGGTCACCAGGAAGGTGTGGACAGGATACAGTGGTCACCAGGAAGGTGTGGACAGGATACAGTGGTCACCAGGAAGGTGTGGACAGGATACAGAGGTCACCAGGAAGGTGTGGACAGGATACAGAGGTCACCAGGATGGTGTAGACTGGATACAGAGGTTACCAGGAAGGTGTGGACAGGATACAGAGGTCACCAGGAAGGTGTGGACAGGATACAGAGGTCACCAGGAAGGTGTGGACAGGATACAGAGGTCACCAGGAAGGTGTGGACAGGATACAGTGGTCACTAGGAAGGTGTGGACAGGATACAGTGGTCACCAGGAAGGTGTGGACAGGATACAGTGGTCACCAGGAAGGTGTGGACAGGATACAGAGGTCACCAGGAAGGTGTGGACAGGATACAGAGGTCACCAGGAAGGTGTGGACAGGATACAGTGGTCACCAGGAAGTTGTGGACAGGATACAGAGGTCACCAGGAAGGTGTGGACAGGATACAGAGGTCACCAGGAAGGTGTGGACAGGATACAGTGGTCACCAGGAAGGTGTGGACAGGATACAGAGGTCACCAGGAAGGTGTGGACAGGATACAGTGGTCACCAGGAAGGTGTGGACAGGATACAGTGGTCACCAGGAAGGTGTGGACAGGATACAGAGGTCACCAGGATGGTGTAGACTGGATACAGAGGTCACCAGGAAGGTGTGGACAGGATACAGAGGTCACCAAGCAAGTGTGGACACAATGTGAGGAGCGATCAAACTTGCCCCACCAAAAAAAATGAAAATGAAATATCGTCGCAATTTTTCGAGATTCCCACAAACATTCGTTCTAAATACCAAAACACCAAAGAAAAATGATTTTTTATCAAAAACTCTCTCTCTCTCTCTCTCTCTCTCTCTCTCTCTCTCTCTCTCTCTCTCTCTCTCTCTCTCTCTCTCTCTCTCTCTCACCCATGTCCATGTATTGGGTTTGTAATCATCTACGGTGATATTCCAGTATGCAAATCGAACCCCCCACTCCACCCCCCACACCACCCCCACTCCACCACCCCACTCCACCCCCCCACTCCACCCCCCACTCCACCCCCACTCCACCCCCCACTCCACCCCCCACTCCACCACTCCTCTCTTTAAAACCTATATGCTAATTAGTGTATGGTCATCTCCCGTGTTTTCTTATTTCTCTATCCCTTGTAAGTAACTGTATAACACTTTATTAATCTCTACGTTACTTTTAGACAATATTAACTCGAAAAAGACAAACATTGAATACTTTTCAACACACCTTTAATACTTTTTATCACACCTTTAATACTTTTCAACACACCTTCAATACTTTTCAACACACCTTTAATACTTTTCAACACACCTTTAATACTTTTCAACACACCTTTAGGACTTTTCAACACACCTTTAATACTTTTCAACACACCTTTGATACTTTTCAGCACACCTTTAATACTTTTCAACACACCTTTAGGACTTTTCAACACACCTTTAATACTTTTCAACACACCTTTAATACTTTTCAACACACCTTTAATACCTTTCAACACACCTTTAGGACTTTTCAACACACCTTTAATACTTTTCAACACACCTTTAATACTTTTCAACACACCTTTAATACTTTTCAACACACCTTTAATACTTTTCAACACACCTTTAATACTTTTCAACACACCTTTAATACTTTTCAACACACCTTTAATACTTTTCAACACACCTTTAGGACTTTTCAACACACCTTTAATACTTTTCAACACACCTTTAATACTTTTCAACACACCTTTAATACTTTTCAACACACCTTTAATACTTTTCAACACACCTTTAATACTTTTCAACACACCTTTAATACTTTTCAACACACCTTTAATACTTTTCAACACATCTTTAATACTTTCCAACACACCTTCAATACTTTTCAACACACCTTTAATACTTTTCAACACACCTTTAATACTTTTCAACACACCTTTAATACTTTTCAACACACCTTTAATACTTTTCAACACACCTTTAATACTTTTGAAAAGTATATTATTGTGTCTCCTTGTGTATAATCAGGTCTTGAGGTATTCATTCAATTAGCTTTATTATCATTATTCATTTATGATAACGACATTAACGCGTTATCATGTAAGGATCTCAAATGGACCAAATGCTTCGTCATACGTGTGTTTGTGCTGAGCTTAAAAAACGCTTTTGGAAATAGGAAAAAACCTTAATTATTTGTGTTCTGGCTAAGCCAAAGACTTATGCGATTTATATATATATATATATATATATATATATATATATATATATATATATATATATATATATATATATCGCTACACGATAGTCAAGCCAACAAGGCAAGAAGTAGTTTAAAGTCTTGTCTCAATGGTGTATAACAATTCGACTGAGTATGGTCATTTAGTTGGTTTTTCCAATTTGGAGGTCATTGAAAGGGGGAAAAGGTTATCTCAGGGTTTGACTCCTTTCCCTTTG
>NC_092257.1:21815412-21825412 GCF_036320965.1 Panulirus ornatus | reverse complement strand
CCTCGTGGACTCATAGGAATATCTTGATCACGCGCAAAATTGTGATCCTTTCCAATATATATATATATATATATATATATATATATATATATATATATATATATATATATATATATATATATATGTGTGTGTGTGTGTGTGTGTGTGTGTGTATGGAGAACAGCTAACCCTCTCTTCTCTCGCCACGTACCCTACCCCCTTCCCATGATCCATAACATAGCCTCCTCCCCATCTTCTACGCCCATATCTTAATCACCCCAGGTCCGTGGGTCGGTCCCTTGGGGGAGCAGGAGAGATCGGTGTTGGGGGGAGGGAAGATGGGGAGGAAATGGAGCCTGGGGGCCGGGGCGAGGGGCGAGTGGGGAGGGGGTTAGATCAAGGTTCCAGAGGCTGTTGTATTGACATTAGCGTGGCGTCAGTGTCACCAGTGAGGGAGTGAGGGTTGGATGATGGTGCACGGTCCTTGGTGCCACTGAAGCTTTGGACTCAGTGTGGCACCTGAGGGGGTGTGTGTGTCTTGGGTCGAATCCATCCGCCTCTCTCTCTCTCTCTCTCTCTCTCTCTCTCTCTCTCTCTCTCTCTCTCTCTCTCTCTCTCTCTCTCTCTCTCTCGACGTCGTAATTTGCCATCACCGACGGCGGCGTCCCTCGGGGTCCTGTCCTGTCTCCTACGCTCTTCCTCCATGTTTTGATGATCGGTCTCCACCCTTTTGCCACAGTGAGTCCACCGGCCTCCACACACACACACACACACACACACACACACACACACACACACACACACACACTGGCCCAGTTCCACACTGGTTCCCTCCACTGCTTCCGTATCCACTTGATCTTATCCCTATGCCCTCTACGTCTCATCTCGTCTCGTAATGTCTTGTCTCACCACAACTGTCTTTGTAAACTGATGTGGAGGTTGTGTGGTACATGGGGTGGAAGGGGACCTGCTATGTGGAGGTTGTGTGGTACATAATGTGGAGGGGGACCTGCTATGTGGAGGTTGTATGGTACATTATGTGGAAGGGGACCTGCTATGTGGAGGTTGTATGGTACACAGTGTGGAGGGGGACCTGTTATGTGGAGGTTGTGTGGTACATTATGTGGAAGGGGACCTGTTATATGGAGGTTGTGTGGTACACAGTGTGGAGGGGGACCTGCTATGTGGAGGTTGTGTGGTACACAGTGTGGAGGGGGACCTGCTATGTGGAGGTTGTGTGGTACACAGTGTGGAGGGGGACCTGTTATGTGGAGGTTGTGTGGTACACAGTGTGGAGGGGGACCTGCTATGTGGAGGTTGTGTGGTACACAGTGTGGAGGGGGACCTGCTATGTGGAGGTTGTGTGGTACACAGTGTGGAGGGGGACCTGTTATGTGGAGGTTGTGTGGTACATAATGTGGAGGGGGACCTGCTATGTGGAGGTTGTGTGGTACATAGTGTGGAGGGGGACCTGTTATGTGGAGGTTGTGTGGTACACAGTGTGGAGAGGGACTGTAAATTACTTACAGAAATACTAATTAATCAACGCCTCGACGAAATTGATCATATCAGACGAATTTGCTACATTTCATAGGATCAAAAATGTATGATCTAAGTCAGGCAGTTGATCAAAAATGTATGATTAATTCAGGCAGTTGATCTGAAGTTTCACATATTTTCAGGAAACGTGAGATAAAATCCTGCTCCAAAAATGACCAATGGAAGTTGAACCCGCCTGGTATATGAGAATGGACCTCCATGGTTAGAAGTTGGATTGAGTTAGCGTAGATAAAGGGGGATGACCAGTGGTTCCAACTTCGGAATGGTTAGACGTGAGAAGTGGCGTGCCACGGGGATGAGGGGTTTTTGGACCTCTCTCTCTCTTTCTGATGTAGAACACTGACATGGATAATGGCATGTGTTGTGTGATAGATTCAATCGATAGTCGTAGACGAAAATAAGTTGTGGCGCGACTGTAAGTGGAGCTGCAGGATCATAAAGTGATATACTGGGGGCGACAGGTTACAAATGTCTATTTAGAGAGTGTCGTGACCTCAACCTTAGAAGCATATACTTGTTTTGCCCTGTCGAGAATTGGTAATTATTCTTTTTACATTTGTCCCATGGTAGTTCTAACATTCACCAGCTGGTTGGGTAGTTGATGGGTCAGTTGGTAGGGTGTGTTTACGCCTCTTAACAGCCCGGCTCGTTAAGGAAATGAACAACAGGTTAGAAATTCACCAAATGAGGAAAAAAAAAAGAAAGAATCTCTGAACATTTTCTTCCTTTGTTTATGGTCATTCTAAAACCATTTACACTCTCGCCTCGTGTGTATGTGTGTGTGTGTGTGTGTATGTGTGTGTGTGTGTGTGTGTGTGTGTGTGTGTGTGTAAGTGTGTGTGTGTGTGTGTGTGTGTTGCTGGTCTTCTTCTGGGAAACAGTTGGACTTCCTCCAAAACTATAACTGGTGTCGCGCCCTACCCCCCCCCCCTCCACGCCGGCCGTACCCGGGACCCGTCGTACCCGAGACCCAGCGTCTCCGTGACCCGACCTACCTGAGACCCAGCGTCTACGTAACGACGTCGTACCCGAGGCCGAGCGTCTCCGTGACCCGTCGTACCCGAGACCCAGCGTTTCCATGACCCGTCGTACCCGAGACCCAGCGTCCCTGGGAGCCGACGTACCCAAGACCCAGCGTCCACGGGACCCGACAGCGTCCACGAAACACGTCGTACCCGAGACCCAGCGTCTCCGTGACCCGTCGCACCCAAGACTCAGCGTCCACGGGACCCGACAGCGTCCACGAAACCCATCGTACCCGAGACCCAGCGTTTCCGTGACCCGAAGTACCCGAGACCCAGCGTCTGCGTGACCCGACTTACCCGAGACCCAGCGTCTACGTAACGACGTCGTACCCGAGACCCAGCGTCCATGGGACCCGACGGCGTCCACGAAACCCGTCGTACCCGAGACCCAGCGTCTCCGTGACCCGTCGTACCCGAGACCCAGCGTCCATGGGACCCAACAGCGTCCACGAAACCCGTCGTACCCGAGACCCAGCGTCTCCGTGACCCGACGTACCCCGAGACCCAGCGTCACCGGGACCCGTCGTACCCAAGACCCAGCGTTCCCGAGACCCGACGCACGCGGAACCCGGTCTACCCGAAGTCTGCTGCACAGCAGACCCGCTGTACCCCGTGGCGCCGTGGCTAACCCGACGTGCTGACGGTCTGCCAGTCCGTACCTGGCTGATGGGAACATGAGGGAAAATGTACGGGTTCGAACCCCTGTGCTGCTCAGTGCATGTAGGTACGTTCTACAGGTAGAGAGGGTCCCTGTGTTGTATATCAGGAATGTCCACGTCACTTGACGTGGTTGATGAGGTCGCGGGTGGAGTCCATGGACCACTTGACGTGGTTGATAAGGTCACAGGTAGAGTCTCTGGGCCACTTGACGTGGTTGACAAGGTCACAGGTAGAGTCTCTATACCACTTGACGTGGTTGATAAGGTCACACGTAGTCTCTGGGCCACTTGACGGGGTTGACAAGGTCACAGGTAGAGTCTCTGGGCCACTTGACGTGGTTGATAAGGTCACAGGTAGAGTCTCTGAACCACTTGACGTGGTTGACAAGGTCACAGGTAGAGTCTCTGGACCACTTGACGGGGTTGACAAGGTCACACGTAGAGTCTCTGGGCCACTTGACGTGGTTGACAAGGTCTCACGTAGAGTCTCTGGACCACTTGACGTGGTTGATAAGGTCACAGGTAGAGTCTGGACCACTTGACGGGGTTGACAAGGTCACAGGTAGAGTCTTTAGACCACTTGACGTGGTTGACAAGGTCACAGGTAGAGTCTCTATACCACTTGACGTGGTTGACAAGGTCACAGGTAGAGTCTCTATACCACTTGACGCGGTTGACAAGGTCACAGGTAGAGTATACCACTTGACGTGGTTGACAAGGTCACAGGTAGAGTCTCTATACCACTTGACGCGGTTGACAAGGTCACAGGTAGAGTATACCACTTGACGTGGTTGACAAGGTCACAGGTAGAGTATACCACTTGACGGGGTTGACAAGGTCACAGGTAGAGTCTCTATACCACTTGACGCGGTTGACAAGGTCACAGGTAGAGTATACCACTTGACGTGGTTGACAAGGTCACAGGTAGAGTATACCACTTGACGTGGTTGATAAGGTCACAGGTAGAGTCTCTGGACCACTTGACGTGGTTGATAAGGTCACAGGTAGAGTCTGGACCACTTGACGTGGTTGACAAGGTCACAGGTAGAGTATACCACTTGACGTGGTTGACAAGGTCACAGGTAGAGTCTCTGGGCCACTTGACGTGGTTGATGAGGTCACAGGTAAAGTCTTTAGACCACCTGACGTGGTTGATAAGGTCACAGGTAGAGTCTTTAGACCACTTGACGTGGTTGACAAGGTCACAGGTAGAGTCTCTATACCACTTGACGTGGTTGACAAGGTCACAGGTAGAGTATACCACTTGACGGGGTTGACAAGGTCACAGGTAGAGTCTCTATACCACTTGACGTGGTTGACAAGGTCACAGGTAGAGTCTGGACCACTTGACGGGGTTGACAAGGTCACAGGTAGAGTATACCACTTGACGTGGTTGACAAGGTCACAGGTAGAGTCTCTGTACCACTTGACGTGGTTGACAAGGTCACAGGTAGAGTATACCACTTGACGTGGTTGACAAGGTCACAGGTAGAGTTTGTGTGGCACTTGGCGTGTGGGAGTTGGCAACTACATTTTTTTTTACAGTGGTTACTGTCTGTAAGGTGTGGGAGCCACTTCCTGGTGTGTGTGTGTGTGTGTGTGTGTGTGTGGTTGGACAGTAGCTGTGTGGCGGTGTGTGGTTGGGGCAGATGACGGCGGCCCGGGCCAGCAAGACAGCGCGGCGGTGGCCCGGGCCGTCTCTGGTATTTATATACTCGGCCAAGGTTTTGCGGCATGGCCGGTGTGGTCAGGGAGGGCCGGTGTGGTCAGGGGGGGGCCGGTGTGGGCTGGAGGGCCGGTGTGGGCTGGAGGGGCCGGTGTGGGCTGGAGGGGCCGGTGTGGTCAGGGAGGGCCTGTGTGGGCTGGAGGGCCGGTGTGGGCTGGGGGGGCCGGTGTGGGCTGGAGGGCCGTTGTGGGCAGGAGGGCCGGTGTGGGCTGGGGGGCCGGTGTGGTCAGGGGGGGGGCCGGTGTGGGCAGGGAGGGCCGGTGTGGGCTGGAGGGCCGGTGTGGTCAGGAGGAGCCGGTGTGGTCAGGGAGGGCCTGTGTGGGCTAGAGGGCCGGTGTGGGCTGGAGGGCCGGTGTGGTCAGGGGGGCCGGTGTGGTCAGGGGGGCCGGGCAACAGAGGACACCATCACCAGCTGTTGCCCCTCACCAAGACCTCTGTGTCAGGGTCACCACTGTTGGATGTATTGACCCATACACCGTATGGTGGTCACCACTTTGGGAAGTATTGACCCATACATTGTATGCTGGTCACCACTGTGGGAAGTATTGACCCACACACCGTATGGTGGTCACCACTGTGGGAAGTATTGACCCATACACCGTATGGTGGTCACCACTGTGGGAAGTATTGACCCATACACTGTATGGTGGTCACCACTGTGGGAAGTATTGACCCATACACCGTATGGTGGTCACCACTGTGGGAAGTATTGACCCATACACTGTATGGTGGTCACCACTGTGGGATGTATTGACCCATACACTGTATGGTGGTCACCACTTTGGGAAGTATTGACCCATACATTGTATGCTGGTCACCACTGTGGGAAGTATTGACCCATACACCGTATGGTGGTCACCACTGTGGGAAGTATTGACCCATACACCTTATGGTGGTCACCACTGTGGGAAGTATTGACCCACACACCGTATGATGGTCACCACTGTGGGAAGTATTGACCCACACACCGTCTGGTGGTCACCACTGTGGGAAGTATTGACCCACACACCGTATGGTGGTCACCACTGTGGGAAGTATTGACCCAGACACCGTATTAATCACCACTGTGGGAAGTATTGACCCACACACCGTGTTGCTCTATACACCACAGGAGTACAGTCATAGACCACACCACCAGCTGCCCACAGTATCCATCTGTATCCACAACCATCTGTGAACCCGGATCCATCTGTATATCCATCATGCTTTCTTCCTTCGTGTGTAATCCTTTATCCATATCCATTCCTGTGTCCCTGCTTTATCCATATCCATTCCTGTGTTCCTTTTTTTTTTTATCCATATCCATTCCTGTGTTCCTTCTTTATCCATATCCATTCCTGTGTTCCTTCTTTATCCATATCCATTCCTGTGTTCCTTCTTTATCCATATCCATTCCTGTGTTCCTTCTTTATCCATATCCATTCCTGTGTTCCTTCTTTATCCATATCCATTCCTGTGTTCCTTCTTTATCCATATCCATTCCTGTGTTCCTTTTTATCCATATCCATTCCTGTGTTCCTTCTTTATCTATATCCATTCCTGTGTTCCTGCTTCTTCCATATCCATTCCTGTGTTCCTGCTTCTTCCATATCCATTCCTGTGTTCCTTCTTTATCCATATCCATTCCTGTGTCCCTGCTTTATCCATATCCATTCCTATGTCCCTGCTTTATCCATATCCATTCCTATGTCCCTGCTTTATCCTTATCCATTCCTATGTCCCTGCTTTATCCATATCCATTCCTATGTCCCTGCTTTATCCTTATCCATTCCTATGTCCCTGCTTTATCCATACCCATTCCTATGTCCCTGCTTTATCCATATCCATTCCTATGTCCCTGCTTTATCCATATCCATTCCTGTGTTCCTTCTTTATCTATATCCATTCCTGTGTTCCTGCTTTATCCATATCCATTCCTATGTCCCAGATTTATCCATATCCATTCCTGTGTTCCTTCTTTATCCATTCCTGTCTTCCTTCTTTATCCAGACCCACTCTTGTGTGCCACCTTTATCCAGACCCATTCCTGTGTTCCTTCTTTATCCATTCCTGTGTTCCTTCTTTATCCATTCCTGTGTTCCTTCTTTATCCACACCCACTCTTGTGTGCCATCTTTATCCAGACCCATTCCTGTGTTCCTTCTTTATCCATTCCTGTGTTCCTTCTTTATCCACACCCACTCTTGTGTGCCATCTTTATCCAGACCCATTCCTGTGTTCCTTCTTTATCCATTCCTGTGTTCCTTCTTTATCCACATCCATTCCTGTGTTCCTTCTTTATCCACATCCATTCCTGTGTTCCTTCTTTATCCATAACCATTCCTGTGTCTCTGCTTTATCCATATCCATTCCTGTGTTCCTGCTTTATCCAGACCCATTCCTGTGTTCCTGCATTTTACTTCAACGATCCATCTCTCTCTCTCTCTCTCTCTCTCTCTCTCTCTCTCTCTCTCTCTCTCTCTCTCTCTCTCTCTCTCTCTCTCTCTCTCTCTGTGAAAGCCTTTATCTCGAGTCTGTCCAATTGTTTTTCTTTGTTTCTTGTTTTTTTTTTTTTTTGGTCTGCCAAGGTGTTTGTTGGTGCTGGTTGCAGCGTCTTTCTCCCTCCCTTCTTTGTCCCCCTGTTCGTCTCCATGATCTACATCCGGTGTATTATCATCAGCTTATCTCCTGTTCCGTTTCTTTCCTCTTCTGTCTCCCCCTTTTCGGCATTGCTGTTCCCTTCCGTTCCATTCTATTCCATTATGTTCCCTTCCGTTCCATTTCGTTCCATTCCGTCCCATTTCGTTCCCTTCCGTTCCATCCCGTTCCATTCCGTTCCATTCCGTTCCATTTCGTTCCTTTCCGTTCCATTCCGTTCCATTTCGTTCCTTTCCGTTCCATTCCGTTCCATTTCGTTCCTTTCCGTTCCATTCCGTTCCATTCTATTCCATTATGTTCCCTTCCGTTCCATTCCGTTCCATTTCGTTCCCTTCCGTTCCATTTCGTTCCATTCCGTTCCCTTCCGTTCCATTCCGTTCCATTTCGTTCCATTCCGTTCCATTTCGTTCCCTTCCGTTCCATTCCGTTCCATTTCGTTCTCTTCCCCTCCATTCCGTTCCATTTCGTTCCCTTCCGTTCCATTCCGTTCCATTTCGTTCCCTTCCGTTCCATTCTGTTCCATTTCGTTCCCTTCCGTTCCATTCCGTTCCATTTCGTTCCCTTCCGTTCCATTCCGTTCCATTCTGTTCCCTTCCGTTCCATTCCGTTCCATTTCGTTCCATTCCGTTCCATTCCGTTCCATTTCGTTCCCTTCCATTCCGTTCCATTTCGTTCCCTTCCGTTCCGTTCCCTTCCGTTCCATTCCGTTCCATTCCGTTCCATTTCGTTCCCTTCCGTTCCATTCCGTTCCATTTCGTTCCCTTCCGTTCCATTTCGTTCCCTTCCGTTCCATTCCGTTCCATTTCGTTCCCTTCCGTTCCATTTCGTTCCCTTCCGTTCCATTCCGTTCCATTTCGTTCCCTTCCGTTCCATTTCGTTCCATTCCGTTCCATTCTGTTCCCTTCCGTTCCATTCCGTTCCATTTCGTTCCCTTCCGTTCCATTCCGTTCCATTTCGTTCCCTTCCGTTCCATTCCGTTCCATTTCGTTCCCTTCCGTTCCATTCCGTTCCATTCCGTTCCATTCCGTTCCATTTCGTTCCATTCCGTTCCATTTCGTTCCCTTCCGTTCCATTCCGTTCCATTCCGTTCCATTTCGTTCCCTTCCGTTCCATTCCGTTCCCTTCCGTTCCATTCCGTTCCATTCCGTTCCATTTCGTTCCCTTCCCTTCCATTCCGTTCCATTTCGTTCCCTTCCGTTCCATTCCGTTCCCTTCCGTTCCATTCCGTTCCATTTCGTTCCCTTCCGTTCCATTCCGTTCCCTTCCGTTCCATTCCGTTCCATTCCGTTCCATTTCGTTCCCTTCCGTTCCATTTCGTTCCATTCCGTTCCATTCTGTTCCCTTCCGTTCCATTCCGTTCCATTTCGTTCCCTTCCGTTCCATTCCGTTCCATTTCGTTCCCTTCCGTTCCATTCCGTTCCATTTCGTTCCCTTCCGTTCCATTCCGTTCCATTTCGTTCCATTCCGTTCCATTTCGTTCCATTCCGTTCCATTTCGTTCCCTTCCGTTCCATTCCGTTCCATTTCGTTCCCTTCCGTTCCATTCCGTTCCCTTCCGTTCCATTCCGTTCCATTTCGTTCCCTTCCCTTCCATTCCGTTCCATTTCGTTCCCTTCCGTTCCATTCCGTTCCCTTCCGTTCCATTCCGTTCCATTCCGTTCCATTTCGTTCCCTTCCGTTCCATTCCGTTCCCTTCCGTTCCATTCCGTTCCATTCCGTTCCATTTCGTTCCCTTCCGTTCCATTTCGTTCCCTTCCGTTCCATTCCGTTCCATTCTGTTCCCTTCCGTTCCCTTCCGTTCCATTCCGTTCCCTTCCGTTCCATTCCGTTCCATTCCGTTCCATTTCGTTCCCTTCCGTTCCATTCTGTTCCCTTCCGTTCCATTCCGTTCCATTCCGTTCCATTCCGTTCCATTTCGTTCCCTTCCGTTCCATTCCGTTCCCTTCCGTTCCATTCCGTTCCATTCCGTTCCATTTCGTTCCCTTCCGTTCCATTTCGTTCCATTCCGTTCCATTCTGTTCCCTTCCGTTCCATTCCGTTCCATTTCGTTCCCTTCCGTTCCATTCCGTTCCATTTCGTTCCCTTCCGTTCCATTCCGTTCCATTTCGTTCCCTTCCGTTCCATTCCGTTCCATTTCGTTCCATTCCGTTCCATTCCGTTCCATTTCGTTCCATTCCGTTCCATTTCGTTCCCTTCCGTTCCATTCCGTTCCATTCCGTTCCATTTCGTTCCCTTCCGTTCCATTCCGTTCCCTTCCGTTCCATTCCGTTCCATTCCGTTCCATTTCGTTCCCTTCCCTTCCATTCCGTTCCATTTCGTTCCCTTCCGTTCCATTCCGTTCCCTTCCGTTCCATTCCGTTCCATTCCGTTCCATTTCGTTCCCTTCCGTTCCATTCCGTTCCCTTCCGTTCCATTC
>NC_092257.1:21805412-21810412 GCF_036320965.1 Panulirus ornatus | reverse complement strand
TCGCAAACACAGTGGGGGGCCCCTCAGTACTCCACCTTCAGTGAACACTGTCGCAAACACAGTGGGGGGCCCCTCAGTACTCCACCTTCAGTGAACACTGTCGCAAACACAGTGGGGGGGCCCCCAGTACTCCACCTTCAGTGAACACTGTCGCAAACACAGTGGGGGGCCCCTCAGTACTCCGCTTTCAGTGAACACTGTCGCAAACACATTGGGGGGCCCCTCAGTACTCCACCTTCAGTGAACACTGTCGCAAACACAGTAGGGGGCCTCAGTACTCCACCTTCAGTGAACACTGTCGCAAACACAGTGGGGGCCCCCCCCCAGTACTCCACCTTCAGTGAACACTGTCGCAAACACAGTGGGGGGCCCTCAGTACTCCACCTTCAGTGAACACTGTCGCAAACACAGTGGGGACCCTCTAGTACTCCACCTTCAGTGAACACTGTCGCAAACACATTGGGGGGCCCCTCAGTACTCCACCTTCAGTGAACACTGTCGCAAACACAGTAGGGGGCCCCTCAGTACTCCACCTTCAGTGAACACTGTCGCAAACACAGTGGGGGCCCCTCAGTACTCCACCTTCAGTGAACACTCGCAAACACAGTGGGGGCCCCTCAGTACTCCACCTTCAGTGAACACTGTCGCAAACACAGTAGGGGGCCCCCCAGTACTCCACCTTCAGTGAACACTGTCGCAAACACAGTAGGGGGCCCCTCAGTACTCCACCTTCAGTGAACACTGTCGCAAACACAGTAGGGGGGCCCTTCAGTACTCCACCTTCAGTGAACACTGTCGCAAAAACAGTAAGGGGGCCCTCAGTACTCCACCTTCAGTGAACACTGTCGCAAACACAGTAGGGGGCCCCCAGTACTCCACCTTCAGTGAACACTGTCGCAAACACAGTAGGAGTCCCCCCAGTACTCCACCTTCAGTGAACACTGTCGCAAACACAGTAGGGGGGCCCTGCAGTACTCCACCTTCAGTGAACACTGTCGCAAACACAGTGGGGGGGCCCCTCAGTACTCCACCTTCAGTGAACACTGTCGCAAACACAGTAGGGGGCCCCTCAGTACTCCACCTTCAGTGAACACTGTCGCAAACACAGTAGGGGGGGCCCTCAGTACTCCACCTTCAGTGAACACTGTCGCAAACACAGTGGGGGCCCCCTCAGTACTTCACCTTCAGTGAACACTGTCACAAACACAGTAGGGGGGGCCCTCAGTACTCCACCTTCAGTGAACACTGTCGCAAACACAGTAGGGGGCCCCTCAGTACTCCACCTTCAGTGACCACTGTCGCAAACACAGTAGGGGGGCCCCTCAGTACTCCACCTTCAGTGAACACTGTCGCAAACACAGTGGGGGGGGCCCCTCAGTACTCCACCTTCAGTGAACACTGTCGCAAACACAATAGGGGGGGCCCTCAGTACTCCACCTTCAGTGAACACTGTCGCAAACACAGTAGGGGGCCCCCCAGTACTCCACCTTCAGTGAACACTGTCACAAACACAATAGGGGGCCCCTCAGTACTCCACCTTCAGTGAACACTGTCGCAAACACAGTAGGGGGGCCTCCAGTACTCCACCTTCAGTGAACACTGTCACAACACAGTGGGGGGGCCCCTCAGTACTCCACCTTCAGTGAACACTGTCGCAAACACAGTAGGGGGGCCCCCAGTACTCCACCGTCAGTGAACACTGTCGCAAACACAGTAGGGGGCCCCTCAGTACTCCACCTTCAGTGAACACTGTCGCAAACACAGTAGGGGGGCCCCTCAGTACTCCACCTTCAGTGAACACTGTCGCAAACACAGTAGGGGGGCCCCCAGTACTCCACCTTCAGTGAACACTGTCGCAAACACAGTGGGGGGCCCCCAGTACTCCACCTTCAGTGAACACTGTCGCAAACACAGTTGGGGGGGCCCCTCAGTACTCCACCTTCAGTGAACACTGTCGCAAACACAGTGGGGGGGCCCCTCAGTACTCCACCTTCAGTGAACACTGTCGCAAACACAGTGGGGGGCCCTCAGTACTCCACCTTCAGTGAACACTGTCGCAAACACAGTGGGGGGCCCTCAGTACTCCACCTTCAGTGAACACTGTCGCAAACACAGTGGGGGGGCCCCTCAGTACTCCACCTTCAGTGAACACTGTCGCAAACACAGTGGGGGGCCCCTCAGTACTCCACCTTCAGTGAACACTGTCGAAAACACAGTGGGGGCCCTCAGTACTCCACCTTCAGTGAACACTGTCGCAAACACAGTAGGGGGGCCCCTCAGTACTCACCTTCATTGAACACTGTCGCAAACACAGTAGGGGGCCCCCAGTACTCCACCTTCAGTGGACACTGTCGCAAACACAGTGGGGGGCCCCTCAGTACTCCACCTTCAGTGAACACTGTCGCAAACACAGTGGGGGGCCCCCTCAGTACTCCACCTTCAGTGACCACTCACAAACACAGTGGGGGCCCCTCAGTACTCCACCTTCAGTGAACACTGTCGCAAACACAGTAGGGGGCCCCTCAGTACTCCACCTTCAGTGAACACTGTCGCAAACACAGTAGGGGGCCCCCAGTACTCCACCTTCAGTGAACACTGTCGCAAACACAAGGGGGGGCCCCCAGTACTCCACCTTCAGTGAACACTGTCGCAAACACAGTAGGGGGCCCCCAGTACTCCACCTTCAGGCCCTCAGTACTCCACCTTCAGTGAACACTGTCGCAAACACAGTGGGGGCCCCCCCTCAGTACTCCACCTTCAGTGAACACTGTCGCAAACACAGTGGGGGGCCCTCAGTACTCCACCTTCAGTGAACACTGTCGCAAACACAGTGGGGACCCCTCAGTACTCCACCTTCAGTGAACACTGTCGCAAACACATTGGGGGGCCCCTCAGTACTCCACCTTCAGTGAACACTGTCGCAAACACAGTAGGGGGCCCCTCAGTACTCCACCTTCAGTGAACACTGTCGCAAACACAGTGGGGGCCCCTCAGTACTCCACCTTCAGTGAACACTCGCAAACACAGTGGGGGCCCCTCAGTACTCCACCTTCAGTGAACACTGTCGCAAACACAGTAGGGGGCCCCCCAGTACTCCACCTTCAGTGAACACTGTCGCAAACACAGTAGGGGGCCCTCAGTACTCCACCTTCAGTGAACACTGTCGCAAACACAGTAGGGGGGCCTTCAGTACTCCACCTTCAGTGAACACTGTCGCAAACACAGTAAGGGGGCCCTCAGTACTCCACCTTCAGTGAACACTGTCGCAAACACAGTAGGGGGCCCCCCAGTACTCCACCTTCAGTGAACACTGTCGCAAACACAGTAGGAGTCCCCCCAGTACTCCACCTTCAGTGAACACTGTCGCAAACACAGTAGGGGGGCCCTGCAGTACTCCACCTTCAGTGAACACTGTCGCAAACACAGTGGGGGGGCCCCCTCAGTACTCCACCTTCAGTGAACACTGTCGCAAACACAGTAGGGGGCCCCTCAGTACTCCACCTTCAGTGAACACTGTCGCAAACACAGTAGGGGGGCCCTCAGTACTCCACCTTCAGTGAACACTGTCGCAAACACAGTGGGGGCCCCCCTCAGTACTTCACCTTCAGTGAACACTGTCACAAACACAGTAGGGGGGGGCCCTCAGTACTCCACCTTCAGTGAACACTGTCGCAAACACAGTAGGGGGCCCCTCAGTACTCCACCTTCAGTGACCACTGTCGCAAACACAGTAGGGGGGCCCTCAGTACTCCACCTTCAGTGAACACTGTCGCAAACACAGTGGGGGGGCCCTCAGTACTCCACCTTCAGTGAACACTGTCGCAAACACAATAGGGGGGGCCCTCAGTACTCCACCTTCAGTGAACACTGTCGCAAACACAGTAGGGGGCCCCCCAGTACTCCACCTTCAGTGAACACTGTCACAAACACAATAGGGGGCCCCTCAGTACTCCACCTTCAGTGAACACTGTCGCAAACACAGTAGGGGGGCCTCCAGTACTCCACCTTCAGTGAACACTGTCACAAACACAGTGGGGGGCCCCTCAGTACTCCACCTTCAGTGAACACTGTCGCAAACACAGTAGGGGGGCCTCCAGTACTCCACCTTCAGTGAACACTGTCACAAACACAGTAGGGGGCCCCTCAGTACTCCACCTTCAGTGAACACTGTCGCAAACACAGTAGGGGGGCCCTCAGTACTCCACCTTCAGTGAACACTGTCGCAAACACAGTGGGGGCCCCCCAGTACTCCACCTTCAGTGACCACTGTCGCAAACACAGTGGGGGCCCTCAGTACCCCACCTTCAGTGAACACTGTCGCAAACACAGTGGGGGCCCCTCAGTACTCCACCTTCAGTGACCACTGTCGCAAACACAGTGGGGGACCCCCTCAGTACTCCACCTTCAGTGGACACTGTCGCAAACACAGTGGGGGCCCTCAGTACTCCACCTTCAGTGAACACTGTCGAAAACACAGTGGGGGCCCTCAGTACTCCACCTTCAGTGAACACTGTCGCAAACACAGTAGGGGGGCCCCTCAGTACTCCACCTTCAGTGAACACTGTCGCAAACACAGTAGGGGGGCCCTCAGTACTCCACCTTCAGTGAACACTGTCGAAAACACAGTGGGGGCCCTCAGTACTCCACCTTCAGTGAACACTGTCGCAAACACAGTAGGGGGGCCCCTCAGTACTCCACCTTCAGTGAACACTGTCGCAAACACAGTAGGGGGCCCCTCAGTACTCCACCTTCAGTGGACACTGTCGCAAACACAGTAGGGGGCCCCTCAGTACTCCACCTTCAGTGAACACTGTCGCAAACACAGTGGGGGGCCCCCCTCAGTACTCCACCTTCAGTGAACACTCACAAACACAGTAGGGGGGCCCCTCAGTACTCCACCTTCAGTGAACACTGTCGCAAACACAGTAGGGGGCCCCTCAGTACTCCACCTTCAGTGAACACTGTCGCAAACATAGTAGGGGGCCCCTCAGTACTCCACC